>NW_024111773.1:0-32653 GCF_003073215.2 Triticum urartu | reverse complement strand
GGGGGGGCTTAAATCAATGTTATATTCATGCCCAATCATGAGCTCTCAAGAGAAATTATTATTCAAAATTTATACGCTCGGCTTTCTGATAACAATCGCACCATGCTCGATACTTCTTGTGCTGGCTCTTTTATGATGAAGACTACTGAATTCAGATGGAATTTATTGGATAGAATTAAACGCAACTCTGAAGATTGGGACCTCGACGAAGGTAAGGAGTCAGGTATGACACCTAAGTTTGATTGTGTTAAATCATTTATGGACACCGATATTTTCCGTAAGTTTAGCTCTAAATATGGACTTGACTCCGAGATAGTAGCTTCTTTCTGTGAATCTTTTGCTACTTATGTTGATCTCCCTAAGGAGAAGTGGTTTAAATATCATCCTCCCGTAGAAGTAAAAGTAGCTGCACCTATTAAAGTTGAAGAAAAGACTGTCACTTATAATGATCCTATTGTTCCTACTTCTTATATTGAGAAACCACCTTTCCCTATTAGAATAAAGGATCATGCTAAAGCTTCTACTGATGTTCATAAAAGCAATATTAGAACTTATACACCTCCTGAGCAAGTTAAAGTAGAACCTAATATTGCTATTGTTAAAGATCTCTTATCTGATAATATTGATGGGCATGTTATTCAGTTCGAAGGTGAAACTGCTAGAATTGCTAAACCTTTGCTAAAGATAAACATAGACCTGTGGTAGGCGTGCCTGTTATTTCTGTTAAAATAGGAGATCATTGTTATCATGGCTTATGTGATATGGGTGCAAGTGCTAGTGTTATACCGCATACTTTATATGAAGAAATTAAGAATGAAATTTCACCTGCTGAGTTAGAAGGTATTGATGTCACAATTAAACTTGCCAATAGAGATACTATTTCACCAATTGGAATTGTTAGAGATGTTGAAGTCTTGTGTGGGAAAACTAAATATCCTGCTAATTTTCTTGTTCTTACTTCTCCGCAAGATAGCTTTTGTCCCATTATATTTGGTAGACCCTTCTTAAATACTATCAATGCTACCATAGATTGCACAAAGAATGTTGTTACTGTTGGCTTGGATGATATGGTTCATGAGTTTAATTTCTCTAAATTTAGTAAACAACATCGTGAGGAAGAATTACCTAGTAAGGATGAAATTATTGGTCCTGCTTCTATTGCCATACCTCCTAGTGATCCTTTAGAACACTATTTGCTAGACCATGAAAATGATATGTTCATGAATGAAAGAAGGGAAATAGATGAAGTATTCTTTAAATAGGAACCTATTCTGCAACACAATTTGCTTATTGAAATTTTAGGGGATCCTCCCCCACCCAAGGGTGATCCCGTGTTTGAGCTTAAACCGTTGCCTGATAATCTTAAATATGCTTATCTTGATGAAAAGAAGATATATCCTGTTATTATTAGTGCTAACCTTTCAGAGCATGAAGAAGAAAGATTATTGAAAACTCTGAAGAAGCATCGTGCTGCAATTGGATATACTCTTGATGATCTTAAGGGCATTAGTCCCACTCTATGTCAACATAAAATAAGTTTGGAAGTAGATGCCAAACCAGTTCGTGATCCTCAACGACGTCTGAATCCTAAAATGAAAGAAGTGGTAAGAAAATAAATACTAAAGCTTCTGGAGGCAGGTATAATCTATCTCGTTGCTGATAGTGAGTGGGTAAGTCCTGTCCATTGTGTCCCTAAGAAGGGAGGTATTACTGTTGTTCCTAATGATAAAGATGAATTGATTCCACAAAGAATTATCACAGGTTATAGGATGGTAATTGATTTCCGCAAATTAAATAAAGCTACTAAGAAAGATCATTACCCCTTACCTTTTATTGATCAAATGCTAGAAAGATTATGCAAACATACACACTATTGCTTTCTAGATGGTTATTCTGGTTTCTCTCAAATACCTGTGTCGGCTAGAGATCAATCAAAGACTACTTTTACATGCCCTTTTGGTACTTTTGCTTATAGACGTATGCCTTTTGGTTTATGTAATGCACCTGCTACCTTTCAAAGATGCATGATGGCTATATTCTCTGACTTTTGTGAAAAGATTTGTGAGGTTTTCGTGGACGACTTTTCCGTCTATGGTTCCTCTTTTGATGATTTCTTGAGCAATCTTGATCGAATTTTGCAGAGATGTGAAGAAACTAATCTTGTCTTGAATTGGGAAAAGTGCCACTTTATGGTTAAAAAAATGAAGGTATTGTCTTGGGGCATAAAGTTTCTGAAAGAGGTATTGAAGTTGATAAAGCCAAGGTTGATGCTATTGAAAAGATGCCATGTCCCAAGGACATCAAAGGTATAAGAAGTTTCCTTGGTCACGCCGGATTTTACAGGAGGTTCATTAAGGACTTCTCAAAAAATTCCCGGCCTCTAACTAATTTATTGCAAAAAGATATACCATTTGTCTTTGATGATGATTGTGTAGAAGCATTTGAAATACTTAAGAAAGCATTAGTCACTGCACCTGTTGTTCAGCCACCTGATTGGAACCTTACCTTTGAAATTATGTGTGATGCTAGTGATTATGCTGTAGGTGTTGTTCTAGGGCAAAGAGTTGATAAGAAATTAAATGTTATTCATTATGCTAGTAAGCCTCTAGACAATGCTCAAAGAAATTATGCTACTACTGAAAAAGAGCTTTTAGCAGTTGTATTTGCTTGTGATAAGTTCAGATCTTATATTGTTGATTCTAAAGTAACTATTCAAACTGATCATGCTGCTATTGAATACCTTATGGAAAAGAAAGATGCTAAACCTAGACTTATTAGATGGGCTCTCTTGCTACAAGAATTTGATTTGCATATTGTTGATAGAAAGGGAGCTGAGAACCCCGTTGCAGACAACTTGTCTAGGTTAGAAAATATTCTTGATGACCCACTACCTATTAATGATAGCTTTCCTGATGAACAATTAAATGTTATAAGTACTTCTCGTAGTACTCCATGGTATGCTGATTATGCTAATTATATTGTTGCTAAGTTTATACCACCTAGCTTCACATACCAGCAAAAGAAAAAGTTTTTCTATGATTTAAGACATTACTTTTGGGATGACCCACATCTTTATAAAGAAGGAGTAGATGGTGTTATTAGACATTGTGTACCTAAGCATGAACACGAACAGATCCTACGCAAGTGTCATTCCGAGTCTTATGGAGGACACCATGCTAGAGATAGAACTGCACATAAGGTATTGCAATCTGGTTTTTATTGGCCTACTCTCTTCAAGGATGCCCGTAAGTTTGTCTTGTCTTGTGATGAATGTCAAAGAATTGGTAATATTAGTAGACGTCAAGAAATGCCTATGAATTATTCACTTGGTATTGAACCGTTTGATGTTTGGGGCTTTGATTATATGGGACCTTTTCCTGCCTCTAATGGATACACACATATTTTAGTTGCTGTTGATTACGTTACTAAGTGGGTAGAAGCTATTCCAACTAGTAGTGCTGATCATAACACTTCTATTAAAATGCTTAAGGAAGTTATTTTCCCGAGGTTTGGAGTCCCTAGATATTTAATGACTGATGGTGGTTCACACTTTATTCATGGTGCTTTCCGTAAAATGTTTGCTAAATATGATGTTAATCATAGAATTGCATCTCCTTATCACCCTCAGTCTAGTGGTCAAGTAGAGTTGAGCAATAGAGAGCTCAAATTAATTTTGCAAAAGACTGTTAATAGGTCTAGAAAGAATTGGTCCAAAAAACTTGATGATGCATTATGGGCTTATAGAACTGCATATAAAAATCCTATGGGTATGTCTCCATATAAAATGGTCTATGGAGAAGCATGTCACTTACCTCTCGAACTAGAACATAAGGCATATTGGGCTATTAAAGAGCTTAATTACGATTTTAAACTTGCCGGTGAGAAGAGGTTATTTGATATTAGCTCACTTGATGAATGGAGAACCCAAGCTTATGAAAATGCCAAGTTGTTTAAAGAAAAAGTTAAAAGATGGAATGAGAAAAGGATACAAAAGCGTGAGTTTAATGTAGGTGATTATGTATTTCTATACAACTCTCGTTTAAGATTTTTTGCAGGAAACTTCTCTCTAGATGGGAAGGCCCCTATGTTATCGAAGAGGTCTATCGTTCCGGTGCCATAAAGATCAACAACTTCGAGGGCACAAATCCGAAAGTGGTAAACGGTCAAAGAATCAAACATTATATCTCAGGTAATCCCATAAATGTTGAAACCAATATTATTGAAACTGTAACCCCGGAGGAATACATAAGAGACACTTTCCGGAACGTTTCAGACTCCGAAAAGGAATAGGTATGTGGTACGGTAAGTAAACCGACTCCAAAAACAATTTTTAAGGCAATATTCTCCGTTTTGGAATATTTAGAAAAATAGAAAAATAGAGTAGCAGCCCGGCAAGGACACGAGGGCCCCACGAGGGTGGTGGGCGTGCCCTACCCCCTGGGCGCGCCCCCTACCTCGTGAGCACCTCGTGTGCCTTCCGGACTCCGTTTTCTTGCACGATACGTATTTTGGTCGGTAAAAATTCATTATATAACCTCCCGAAGGTTTTGACTCCCGTATCACGCAAACCCCCTCTGTTTTTGTTTTCGAGCTGTTGCTGCTGCAGATTAGAGCAAGATGTCTTCTCAAGAGTCAATCGGGGAGAGCCGGGTATCTAATCCGGCACCGGAACCAAGGGCAAACAGCGACACTGACCACTTTGGGCCAGCAATAGAGGAAAAGATGGAGGCTGACTTGATGAGAGTAGATGCCATGGAGGATGAAGAAGTCACCTCTCGCCTCCGAGCTGGGTTCACAATGGGGGAACTACAAAGCTCAGCTATTCCAAATTCGGTTATCCCTTCTAATGTTAGATTTCTTTCTTATGAAAATATGAAGAGGAGTGTCACTTGTTCTCCTGCATCTATGCAACACCCGTGGGTGCAAGGAGCTTTAGCTGTCACAGGAAATCTTCATAAGGAAATAATAGACCTCAAATAGCAAGTCAATAAGCTCGAGGAGGAGAACCGCATCCTAAGGGGAATCATCGCCAAGAATACTACACCGACAACAAAGAAGGAGATATAATCACATGGGTATGGGCACTCCCCTTGGCAACTGCCAAGCTTGGGGGAGGTGCCCCGGTATCGTATCACAATCACAACTCCTATCTTTACCGTTTTTCTTAGTTCGATCCTATTAGTAGTATCTTGATCTAGTAGAATAAAGTTTATGGCATGATCTAGTTTTGAGTTTTGCTTTATGATCTCCCTTTGTAATCGAGTCCGTGGGCTATATATAATAAAGATTAGTGTTGAGTCAAGGGCTTGATTATTTTGCCATGACCTTGGGCGAATAAAAGAAAAGAGAAAAAGAATAAAAAGAAACAAAAAGTTCATATTGATCTTATTGAGATTAATGACTTCACATAGAAAGAGTATGATGATTAAAAGTTGTTGGGAGTTGGCAAGCATAGCTTTGGTCATTGTTGCAATTAATAGGAAGTAATAAGGAAGGAGAGGTTTCACATATAGATATATTATCATTAACATTTTTTATGATTGAGAGCACTCATTAAAATACGACATGCTAAAGAGTTGATGTTGGACAAGGAAGACAATGTAATGAGTTATGTCTTTCTTATATCTGAGATAAAGTATGTTGTCATGGATCCTCTAACTTGTTGAGCTTGCCTTTCCCCCTCATGCTAGCCAAATTCTCAGCACCAAGTAAAAATACTACTTGTGCCCTTAAACCAGTTTTGCCATGAGAGTCCACCATATCTACCTATGGATTGAGTAAGTTCCTTCAAGTAAGTTGTCATCGGTGCAAAGCAATAAAAATTGCTCTAAATATGTATGATTGATTGGTGTGGGAGAAATAAGCTTTATACGATCTTGTGATGTGGAAGTAATAAAAGCGACGAACTGCATAATAAAGGTTCATATCACAAGGGGCAATATAAAGTGACGTTCTTTCTCATTGAGATTTTATGCATCCAACCATAAAAGCGCATGGCAACCTCTGCTTCCCTCTGCGAAGGGCCTATCCTTTATTATTATCTTCTACCTTATGCAAGAGTCACGGTGATTTTCACCTTTTCTTTTTCATTTTATCCTTTGGCAAGCTCAGCATGTTGGAAAGAACATGATATATATATATATATATATCTAATTGGATGTAGGGGAGCATGAACCATTATTGTTGACATTACCCTTGAGGTAAAAGGTTGTGGGGCAAAACTATAAGCCCCTATCTTTCTCTGTGTCCGATTAAAACTCCGTAACCACAAGTATTGCGTGAGTGTTAGCAATTATGGAGGACTAAATGATAGTTGAGTATGTGGACTTGCTTTTTAGCTCTGACATAGACTCTTTCCGATGTTATGATAAATTGCAATTGCTTCAATGACTGAGATTATAGTTTGTCGGAGCCCAATAAGGTTTATGATTTATACTTTTGCATTATGAATAGATCATCACTTGAACATAAGTAATCATATGACAAAATCTATATATGTTGCTGTTATGAGAATAATCATGATGCCTTCATGTCCGTATTTTATTTTTATCGACGCCTCTACCTCTAAACATGAGGACACATTTATTGTTATCGACTTTTCGCTTGAGGACAAGCGAGGTCTAAGCTTGGGGGAGTTGATACGTCCATTTTGCATCATGCTTTTATATCGATATTTATCGCATTATGGACTGTTATTTCACTTTATGTCACAATACTTATGGCTATTCTCTCTTATTTTACAAGGTTTACATAAGGAGGCCAGGGGGCCCACACCCTGCTCACGAGGGTGGGGGCGCCCCCTGTTGGGGAACGTAGCAGAAATTTAAAATTTTCTACTCATCACCAAGATCAATCTATGGAGTAATCTAGCAACGAGGGGAAGGGGAGTGCATCTACATATCCTTGTAGATCGCTAAGCGGAAGCGTTCAAGTGAATGGGGTTGATGGAGTCATACTCGTCGTGATCCAAATCACCGATGATCCTAGTGCCGAACGAACGGCACCTCCGCTTTCAACACACGTACAGCCCGGTGACGTCTCCTACGCCTTGATCCAGCAAGGGGAGAAAGAGAGGTTGGGGAAGACTCCATCCAGCAGCAGCACGACGGCGTGGTGGTGGTGGAGGAGCGCGGGACTCCAGCAGGGCTTTGCCAAGCACTACGAGAGACGAGGAGGGAGAGGGGTAGGGCTGCGCCAACAGGGGAGGAACTTCATGTATTGGGCTGCCCCTTTGCCTCCACTATATATAGGGGGAGAGGGAGGGCTGCGCCCCCACCTAGGGTTTCCTCCCTAGGGGTGGCGGCAGCCCTAGATCCCATCTAGGGTGGCGGCCACAAGGGGGAGAGGGGGAGGCGCACCTGAGGTGGGCCTTAGGGCCCATCTGCCCTAGGGTTTGCCCCCTCCCCTCTTGGAGGTGCCTTGGGCCTTGGTGGGAGGCGCCCCAGCCCACCTAGGGGCTGGTCCCTTCCCACTATTGGCCCATGTAGGCCTCCGGGGCTGGTGGCCCCACCTGGTGGACCCCCGGACCCCTCCGGTGGTCCCGGTACACTACCGGTGATGCCCGGAACACTTTCGGTGGCCAAAACCATACTTCCTATATATCAATATTTACCTCCGGACCATTCCGGAACTCCTCGTGACGTCCGGGATCTCATCCGGGACTCCGAACAACATTCGGTAACCGCGTACATACTTTCCCTATAACCCTAGCGTCATCGAACCTTAAGTGTATAGACCCTACGGGCTCGGGAGTCATGCAAACATGGCCGAGACAACTCTCCGGTAAGTAACCAACAGCGGGATCTGGATACCCATGTTGGACCACATGCTTCACGATGATCTCATCAGATCAACAACGATGTCAAGGACTTAATCAATCCCGTATACAATTCCCTTTGTCCAGCGGTATTGTACTTGCCCGAGATTCGATTGTCGGTATCCGATACCTTGTTCAATCTCGTTACCGGCAAGTCTCTTTACTCGTTCTGTAACACATCATCCCGTGATCAACTCCTTGGTCACATTGTGCACATTATGATGATGT
The DNA here is from genome assembly GCF_003073215.2 of Triticum urartu. Taxonomy (NCBI): domain Eukaryota; kingdom Viridiplantae; phylum Streptophyta; class Magnoliopsida; order Poales; family Poaceae; genus Triticum; species Triticum urartu. Next base: position 24,609 of record NW_024111773.1, on the reverse strand, counting down.
CCTACCGAGTGGGCCTAGAGATACCTCTCCGTTTACACGGAGTGACAAATCCCAGTCTCGATTCGTGCCAACCCAACAGACACTTTCGGAGATACCTGTAGTGTACCTTTATAGCCACCCAGTTACGTTGTGATGTTTGGCACACCCAAAGCACTCCTACGGTATCCGGGAGTTGCACAATCTCATGGTCTAAGGAAATGATACTTGACATTAGAAAAGCTTTAGCAAACAAACTACACGATCTTGTGCTAGGCTTAGGATTGGGTCTTGTCCATCACATCATTCTCCTAATGATGTGATCCCGTTATCAACGACATCCAATGTCCATGGTCAGGAAACCGTAACCATCTATTAATCAACGAGCTAGTCAACTAGAGGCTTACTAGGGACATGGTGTTGTCTATGTATCCACACATGTATCTGAGTTTCCTATCAATACAATTATAGCATGGATAATAAACGATTATCATGAACAAGGAAATATAATAATAACCAATTTATTATTGCCTCTAGGGCATATTTCCAACAGTCTCCCACTTGCACTAGATTCAATAATCTAGTTCACATCGCCATGTGATCAACACTCACAGGTCACATCACCATGTGACCAACATCCAAGAGTCTACTAGACTCAATGATCTAGTTCACATCACTATGTGATAAACACTCAAAGAGTTTTGGGTTTGATCATGTTATGCTGTGAGAGAGGTTGTAGTCAACGGGTCTTGCCATATTCAGATCCCTATGTATTTTGCAAAACTTTATATCGTAGATGCTGCTACCACGTTCCACTTGGAGCTATTCCAAATTATTGCTCCATTATACGTATCCGGTATCTCTACTCAGAGCTATCCGGATAGGTGTTAAGCTTGCATCGACGTAACTCTTTATGTCGAACTCTTTATCACCTCCATAACCGAGAAACATTTCCTTATTCCTCTAAGGATAATTTTGACCGCTATCTGGTGATCCAGTCCTAGATCACCTTTGTACCCTCTTGCCAGACATGTGGCAAGGCACACATCAGGTGCGGTACTTCAGCATGGCATACCGTATAGAGCCTATGACAAAAGCATAGGGGACGACCTTCATCCTTCCTCTTTCTTCTGCCGTGGTCAAGCTTTGAGTCTTACTCAACTTCACACCTTACAACTCAGGTCAGAACCCCTTCTTTGACTGATCTACTTTGAACTCCTTCAAAAACATGTCAAGGTGTGCGTTCTTTGAAAGTATCATCAGGCGTCTTGATCTATCTCTATAGATCTTGATGCCCAATATGTAAGCAGCTTTATCCAGGTCTTCCTTTGAAAAACACTCTTCAAACAACCGTTTATGCTTTCCAGAAATTCTACATTATTTCGGATCAACAATATGTCGTCCACATATACTTATCAGAAATGTTGCAGTGCTCCCACTCACTTTCTTGTAAATACAAGTTTCTAGCAAACATTGTATAAACCTAAAAGCTTTGATCACTCCATCAAAGCATATATTCCGACTCCGAGATGCTTGCTCTAGTCCATAGAAGGATTGCTGGAGCCAGCATACCTTTTAGCATCCTTAGGATCGACAAAACCTTTTATTGTATCACATACAACTTTTCTTACGAAAACTGGTAAGAAAACTTGTTTTGACATCCATCTGTAAGATTTCATAATCGAAAAATACAGCTAATGCTATCATGATTCCGACGGACTTAAGCATCGCTACGGGTGAGAAATTCTCATCGTGGTCAACTCCTTGAACTTGTGAAAAGTTTCTTTCCCACAAGTCAAGCTTCATAGACGGTAACATTACCGCCCACGTCCGTCTTCTTCTCAAAGATCCATTTATCTCAATGGCTTGCCGATCAACGGGCAAGTCCACCAGAGTCCATACTTTGTTCTGATACATGGATCCTATCTTGGATTTCATGGCTTCTAACCATTTGTCGGAATATCTGGCCCACCATCGCTTCTCCATAGCTCGTAGGTTCACTGTTGTCTAACAACATGATATCTAAGACAGGATTACCGTACCACTTAGGAGTAGTACATATCCTTGTCGACCTACGAGGTTCGATAGCAACTTGATCCGAAGCTTCATGATCACTATCATTAACTTCCTATTCAATAGACGTAGGCGCCACAGAAAACATCTTTCTGTGTTGCATCACTCTCTGGTTGAAGTAAAGGTTCGACAACCTCATCAAGTTCTATCTTCCTCCCACTCAATTCTTTCAAGAGAAACTCCTTCTCGAGAAAGGACCCGTTCTTAGCGACAAACAATTTGCCCTCGGATCTGAGATAGAAGGTATACCCAACTGTCACCCTTGGGTATCCTATGAAGATGTGTTTGTCCACTTTGGGTTCGAGCTTCTCCGGCTGAAGCCTTAAGCATCGCAGCCCCAAACATTAAGAAACGACAACTTTGGTTTCTTGCCAAACCAATGTTCTTATGACATCGTCTCAACGGACTTAGATGGTGTCCTATATAAAGTGAATGCAGCTGTCTCTAACGCATAACCTCAAAATGAAAACGGTAGATTGATAAGAGACATCATAGATCGCACCATATCTCATAAGGTTTGACTACGACGTCCGGACACACCATAACCCAGTGGTGTTCTAGGTGGCTTCAACTGTGAAACAATTTCACAATGTCTTAAGTGATTGCCAAACTCATAACTCATAAATTCTCATCGATCAGATCATAGGAATTTGATCTTCTTGTCATGATGGTTCTTAACTTCACTCTGAAATTTCTTGAACCTTTCAAACGTTTCAGACTTGTGCTTCATTAAGTAAATATACCTATATCTACCCAAATCGTCAGTGAAGATGAGAAAATAGCGATATCCACCGCACGCTTCAATTCTCATTGGATCACACGCATCAGCATGCATGATTTCCAACAAGTCACTTGCCCGTTTCATTGTACCTGAAAACGGGGTCTTAGTCATCCTACCCATGAGGCATGGCTCGCATGTGTCAAGTGATTCAAAATCAAGTGACTCCAAACATCCATCGACATGGAGTTTCTTCATGCATCTTACGCCAATATGACCTAAGCGGCAGTGCCATGAGAAAGTGGTACTATCATTATTAACTCTACATCTTTTGGCGTGAACATGTGTATTACCACGACCGAGATTCAATGAACCATTCACATAGGGTGCATGACCATGAAAGGTATTATTCATGTAAACAGAATAACCAGTATTCTCTAACTTAAATGAATAACCGTATTGCAATGAACATGATCTAATCATATTCATGCTCAACGTAGACACCTGATAACATTTATCTAGGTTCAATATTAATCCCGAAGGCAGATGGAGCGTGCGATGGTGATCTCATCAACTTTGGAAACACTTCCAACACACATCGTCACCTCGCCCTTAGCCAGTCTCCGTTTAGTCCGTAGCTTTTGCTTCAAGTCACCAATAATAGCAACTGAACCGGTATCCAATACCCAGGTGCTACCAGGAGTACTAGTGAGGTACACACTAATAACACGTATATACTTTGTTGAAGTTGCCAGCCTTCTTATCTACCATGCATTTGGGGTAATTCCGCTACCAGTGACCGTTCCCCTTGCAATAGAAGCACTCAGTCTCGGGTTTGGGTTCAACCTTGGGTTCCTTCACTGGAGCGGCAACTGGTTTGTCATCCATGAAGTTTCCCTTCTAGCCCTTGCCCTTCTTGAAACCAGTGGTCTTGTTAAACCGTCAACACTTGATGCTCCTTCTTGATTTCTACCTTTTGCGGTCTTAAGCACCGCGAACAGCTCCGGGATCAACTCCATCCCTTGCATGTCATAGTTCATCACGAAGATCTAGTAGCTTAGTGATAGTGGCTAGAGAAATCTATCAATCACTATCTTATCTGGAAGTTTAACTCCCACTTGATTTAAGTGATTGTAGCACCCAGACATTCTGAGCACATGCTCATTAGCTGAGCTATTCTCCTCCATCTTGTTGGCAAAAGAACTTGTCACAGGTCTCACACCTCTCAACACGGGCATGATCCTGAAATCCCAATTTCAGCTCTTGGAACATATGTTCTATGGCGTTCAAAACGTCATTGGAATCCCGATTCTAAGCCGTAAAGTATGGTGCACTAAACTATCATGTAGTCATTAGGATGTGTCTGTCAGGTGTTCACAACATCCACAGACGACGTTGTAGGGGTTTGCACATCGAGCGGTGCATCAAAGACGTAAGCCTTCTGTGTAGCAGTGAGGACACTCCTCGGACTACGGACCTAGTCCGCATCATTGCTTACAATATCTTTCAACTTAATCTTTCTCTAGGAACGTATTGAAACAGGGAGCTACAACATGAGCTATTTATCTACAACATATTTGCAAAGACAATTTAGACTATGTTCATGATAATTGGGTTAATCTAATCAAATTATTTAATGAACTCCCACTCAGATAGACATCCCTCTAGTCATCTAAGTGAAACATGATCCGAGTCAACTAGGCCGTGTCTGATCATCACGTGAGACAGACTAGTCAACATCGGTGAACATCTTCATGTTGATCGTATCTTCTATACGACTCATGCTCGACCTTTCGGTCTTCCGTGTTCCGAGGCCATGTCTGTACATGCTAGGCTCGTCAAGTCAACCTAAGTGTATTGCGTGTGTAAATCTGGCTTACACCCGTTGTATTCGAACGTTAGAATCTATCACACCCGATCATCATGTGGTGCTTCGAAACGACGAACCTTCGCAATGGTGCACAGTTAGGGGGAACACTTTTCTTGAAATTTTAGTGAGGGATCATCTTATTTAAGCTACTGTCGTTCTAAGCAAATAAGATGTAAAACATGATAAACATCACATGCAATCAAATAGTGACATGATATGGCCAATATCATTTTTGTTCCTTTTGATCTCCATCTTCGGGGCTCCATGATCATCGTTGTCACCGGCATGACACCATGATCTCCATCATCATGATCTCCATCATCGTGTCTTCTTGAAGTTGTCTCGTCATCTATTACTTCTACTACTATGGCTAATGCTTTAGCAATAAAGTAAAGTAATTACATGACGTTTATGTTGACACGCAGGTCATAAATAAATTAAGACAACTCCTATGGCTCCTGCCGGTTTTCATACTCATCGACATGCAAGTCGTGATTCCTATTACAAGAACATGATCAATCTCATACATCACATATATCATTCATCACATCCTTTTGTCCATATCACATCACAAGGCTCATGCTGCAAAAACAAGTTAGGCGTCCACTAATTATTGTTGCAAGTTTTTACGTGGCTGCTATAGGTTTCTAGCAACGTTTCTTACCTACGCCAAAACCACAACGTGATATGCCAATTTCTATTTACCCTTCATAAGGACCCTTTTCATCGAATCCGATCCGACTAAAGTGGGAGAGACAGACACCCGCTAGCCACCTTATGCAACTAGTGCATGTCAGTCGGTGGAACCAGTCTCACGTAAGAGTACGTGTAAGGTCGGTCCAGGCCACTTCATCCCACGATGTCGCCGAATCAAGATAAGACTAGTAACGGCAAGTAAATTGACAAAATCGACGCCCACAACTGCTTTGTGTTCTACTCGTGCATAGAAACTACGCATAGACCTAGCTCATGATGCCACTGTTGGGGAACGTAGTAGAAATTTAAAATTTTCTACGCATCACCAAGATCAATCTATGGAGTAATCTAGCAACGAGGGGAGGGGGAGTGCATCTACATACCCTTGTAGATCGCTAAGCGGAAGCGTTCAAGTGAACGGGGTTGATGGAGTCGTACTCGTCGTGATCCAAATCACCGATGATCCTAGTGCCGAACGGACGGCACCTCCGCGTTCAACACACGTACAACCCGGTGACGTCTCCTACGCCTTGATCTAGCAAGGGGAGAAGGAGAGGTTGGGGAAGACTCCATCCAGCAGTAGCACGACGGCGTGGTGGTGGTGGAGGAGCGCGGGACTCCAGCAGGGCTTCGCCAAGCACTACGAGAGACGAGGAGGGAGAGGGGTAGGGCTGCGCCAACAGGGGAGGAACTTCATGTATTGGGCTGCCCCTTTGCCTCCACTATATATAGGGGGAGAGGGAGGGCTGCGCCCCCACCTAGGGTTTCCTCCCTAGGGGTGGCGGCAGCCCTAGATCCCATCTAGGGTAGCGGCCACAAGGGGGAGAGGGGGAGGCGCACCTGAGGTGGGCCTTAGGGCCCATCTGCCCTAGGGTTTGCCCCCCTCCCCTCTTGGAGGCGCCTTGGGCCTTGGTGGGAGGCGCCCCAGCCCACCTAGGGGCTGGTCCCTTCCCACTATTGGCCCATGTAGGCCTCCCGGGCTGGTGGCCCCACCTGGTGGACCCCCGGACCCCTCCGGTGGTCCCGGTACACTACCGGTGATGCCCGGAACACTTCCGGTGGCCAAAACCATACTTCCTATATATCAATCTTTACCTCCGGACCATTCCGGAACTCCTCGTGATGTCCGGGATCTCATCCGGGACTCCGAACAACATTCGGTAACCGCGTACATACTTTCCCTATAACCCTAGCGTCATCGAACCTTAAGTGTGTAGACCCTACGGGCTCGGGAGTCATGCAGACATGGCCGAGACAACTCTCCGGTAAATAACCAACAACGGGATCTGGATACCCATGTTGGCCCACATGCTCCACGATGATCTCATCGGATGAACCACGATGTCAAGGACTTAATCAATCCCGTATACAATTCCCTTTGTCCAGCGGTATTGTACTTGCCCGAGATTCGATCGTCGGTATCCGATACCTTGTTCAATCTCGTTACCGGCAAGTCTCTTTACTCATTCCGTAACACATCATCCCGTGATCAACTCCTTGGTCACATTGTGCACATTATGATGATGCCCTACCGAGTGGGCCCAGAGATACCTCTCCGTTTACACGGAGTGACAAATCCCAGTCTCGATTCGTGGTAACCCAACAGACACTTTCGGAGATACCTGTAGTGTACCTTTATAGCCACCCAGTTACATTGGGACGTTTGGCACACCCAAAGCACTCCTACGGTATCCGGGAGTTGCACAATCTCATGGTCTAAGGAAATGATACTTGACATTAGAAAAGCTTTAGCAAACGAACTACATGATCTTGTGCTAGGCTTAGGATTGGGTCTTGTCCATCACATCATTCTCCTAATGATGTGATCCCGTTATCAACGACATCCAATGTCCATGGTTAGGAAACCATAACCATCTATTGATTAATGAGCTAGTCAACTAGAGGCTTACTAGGGACATGGTGTTGTCTATGTATCCACACATGTATCTGAGTTTCCTATCAATACAATTATAGCATGGATAATAAACGATTATCATGAACAAGGAAATATAATAATAACCAATTTATTATTGCCTCTAGGGCATATTTCCAACACCCCCCCTAGGGCGCGCCCCCTACCTCGTGGGCCCCCTGGTGGCTCTCCGACGTCCATCTTCTCCTATATGAAGTCTTTCGATGAGAAAAAATAAGAAGAAACTTTTCGGGACGAGACTCCGCCGCCACGAGGCGGAACCTTGGCGGATCCAATCTAGAGCTCCGGCAGAGCTGTTCTGCCGGGGATACTTCCCTCCAGGAGGGGGAAATCATCACCATCGTCATCACCAACGCTCCTCTCATCGGGAGAGGGCATTCTCCATCAACATCTTCACCAGCACCATCTCATCTCCAAACCCTAGTTCATCTCTTGTATCCAATTCTTGTCTCAAAGTCCGGGATTGGTGCTAGTAGGTTGCTAGTAGTGTTGATTACTCCTTGTAGTTGATGCTAGTTGGTTTATTTGGTGGAAGATCATATGTTCAGATTCTATATGCATATTATTACCCCTCTGATTATGAACATGAATATGCTTTGTGAGTAATTATGTTTGTTCCTGAGGACAAGGGAGAAGTCTTGCTATTAGTAGTCATGTGAATTTGGTATTCGTTTGATATTTTGATAAGATGTATGTTGTCTAGCCTCTAGTGGTGTTATGTGAACGTCGACTACATAACACTTCACCATTATTTGGGCCTAGAGGAAGGCATTGGGAAGTAATAAATATATGATGGGTTGCTAGCGTGACAGAAGCTTAAACCCTAGTTATGCGTTGCTTTGTAAGGGGCTGATTTGGATCCATATATTTCATGCTATGGTTAGGTTTACCTTAATACTTTTGTTGTAGTTGCGGATGCTTGCAATAGAGGTTAATCATAAGTGGGATGTTTGTTCAAGTAAGAACAGCACCCAAGCACCGGTCCACCCACATATCAAATTATCAAAGTATCGAACGCGAATCATATGAACGTGATGAAAACTAGCTTGACGATATTCCCATGTGTCCTCGGGAGCGCTTTTCCTATTATAAGAGTTTGTTCCGGCTTGTCCTTTTCTACAAAAGGATTGGGCCACCTTGCTGCACTTTATTTACTTTTGTTACTTGTTGCTCGTTACAATCTATCTTATCACAAAACTATCTGTTACCACTTATTTCAGTACTTGCAAAGAATACCTTGCTGAAAACCGCTTATCATTTCCTTCTGATCCTCGTTGGGTTCGACACTCTTACTTATCGAAAGGACTACGATAGATACCCTATACTTGTGGGTCATCATGCTGAAAACTTGAATGCTGGCTTAACATAGTTACAACAACAAGAGCAAACAGAGTTTGTAAAAGTGTTTCTTTCTTTCTTTCAGTTTGTCAACTGAATTGCTTGAGGACAAGCAAGGGTTTAAGCTTGGGGGAGTTGATACGTCTCCGTCGTATCTACTTTTCCAAACACTTTTGCCCTTGTTTTGGACTCTAACTTGTATGATTTGAATGGAACTAACCCGGACTGACGTTGTTTTCAGCAGAATTGCCATGGTGTTGTTTTATGTGCAAAAAACAAATATTCTCGGAATGACCTGAAACTCCACGGAACATCTTAGAAAAAATAAAAAAAATCCTCGCCAAAGATGAAGACCAGGGGGCCCACACCCTTCTCATGAGGGTGGGCCCCCCCCCTAGGGCGCGCCCCCTACCTCGTGGGCCCCCTAGATGCCGTCCGACGCCAACTCCAACTCTATATATTTGCTTTCGGAGAGAAAAAAATCAGAGAGAAGAAATCGTCGCGTTTTACGATATGGAGCCGCCGCCAAGCCCTAAAACCTCTCGGGAGGGCTGATCTGGAGTCCGTTCGGGGCTCCGGAGAGGGGGATTCGCTGCCGTCATCATCATCAACCATCCTCCATCACCAATTTCATGATGCTCACCGCCGTGCGTGAGTAATTCCATCGTAGGCTTGCTGGACGGTGATGGGTTGGATGAGATTTATCATGTAATCGAGTTAGTTTTGTTAGGGTTCGATCCCTAGTATCCACTATGTTCTGAGATTGATGTTGCTATGACTTTGTTATGCTTAATGCTTGCCAGTAGGGCTCGAGTGCCATGATTTCAGATCTGGACCTATTATGTTTTCATGAATATATGTGAGTTCTTGATCCTATCTTGCAAGTCTATAGTCACCTACTATGTGTTATGATCCGGCAACCCCGAAGTGACAATAATCGGGACCACTCCCGGTGATGACCATAGTTTGAGGAGTTCATGTATTCACTATGTTCTAATGCTTTGTTCCGGCTCTCTATTAAAAGGAGGCCTTAATATCCCTTAGTTTCCAATAGGACCCCGCTGCCACGGGAGGGTAGGACAAAAGATGTCATGCAAGTTCTTTTCCATAAGCACGTATGACTATATATGGAATACATGCCTACATTACATTGATGAATTGAAGCTAGTTCTGTGTCACCGTAGGTTATGACTGTTACATGATGAACCGCATCCGGCATAATTATCCATCACTGATCTGGTGCCTACGAGTTTTCCATATACTGGTTTATGCTTATTTACTTTCCCGCTACTACTGTTACAATCACTACAAAATACCAAAAATATTACTTTTGCTGTCTTTACTTTTGTTGCTGCTACCACCACTGTCATATTACTTTGCTACTAAACACTTTGCTACAGATACTAAGTTTCCAGGTGTGGTTGAATTGACAACTCAGCTGCTAATACTTGAGAATATTATTTGGCTCCCCTTGTGTCGAATCAATAAATTTGGGTTGAATACTCTACCCTCGAAAGCTGTTGCGATCCCCTATACTTGTGGGTTATCAAGAGCATAGCCAGACTATATGATTTTGTAGGGATAACTTTCTTTGGCCATGTTATTTTGAGAAGACATGATTGCTTTATTTAGTATGCTTGAAGTATTATTATTTTTATGTCAATATGAACTTTTATCTTGAATCTTTCGGATCTGAATATTCATACCACAATTAAGAAGAATTACATTAAAATTATGCCAAGTAGCACTCCGCATAAAAAAATCTGTTTTTATCATTTACCTACTCGAGGACGAGCAGGAATTAAGCTTGGGGATGCTTGATACGTCTCCAACGTATCTATAATTTTTGATTGCTCCATGCTATATTATCTACTATTTTGGACATTATTGGGCTTTATTATCCACTTTTATGTTATTTTTGGGACTAACCTACTAACCGGAGGCCCAGCCCAGAATTGCTGTTTTTTTGCCTATTTTAGGGTTTTGAAGAGAAGGAATATCAAACAGAGTCCAAACGGAATGAAACCTTCGGGAACGTGATTTTCTCGCCGAACAAGACCCAGAGGACTTGGACCCTACGTTAAGAAACAAAAGAGGAGGCCACGAGGTAGGGGGCGCGCCTACCCCCCCCCCCCCCCCCCCCCCAGGCGCGCCCTCCACCCCCGTGGGCCCCCTGTTGCTCCACCGACGTACTACTTCCTCCTACATATACGTACGTACCCCAAAATGATCAGATATGGAGCCAAAACCCTAATTCCACCACCGTAACTTTCTGTATCCATGAGATCCCATCATGGGGCCTGTTCCGGAGCTCCGCTGGAGGGGGCATCGATCACGGAGGGCTTCTACATCATCACCATAGCCCCTCCGATGAAGTGTGAGTAGTTCACCTCAGACCTACGGGTCCATAGTTTTTAGCTAGATGGCTTCTTCTCTCTTTTTGGATCTCAATACAATGTTCTCCCCCTCTCTTGTGGAGAACTATTCGATGTAATCTTCTTTTTGCGGTGTGTTTGTTGAGACCGATGAATTATGGGTTTATGATCAAGTCTGAACAATATTTGAATCTTCTCTGAATTCTTTTATGTATGATTGGTTATCTTTGCAAGTCTCTTTGGATTATCAGTTTGGTTTGGCCTACTAGATTGATCTTTCTTGCAATGGGAGAAGTGCTTAGCTTTGGGTTCAATCTTGCGGTGTCCTTTCCTAGTGAAAGTAGGGGCAGAAAGGCACGTACTGTATTGTTGCCATCGAGGATAACAAGATGGAGTTTTCATCCTATTGCATGAGTTTATCCCTCTACATCATGTCATCTTGCTTAAGGTGTTACTCGGTTTTCATAACTTAATACTCTAGATGCATGCTGGATAGCGGTCGATGAGTGGAGTAATAGTAGTAGATGCGGGCAGGAGTCGGTCTACTTGTCTCGGAAGTGATGCCTATATACATGATCATACCTAGATATTCTCATAACTATGCTCAATTCTGTCAATTGCTCAACAGTAATTCGTTCACCCACCGTAGAATACTTATGCTCTTGAGAGAAGCCACTAGTGAAACCTATGGCCCCCGGGTCTATCTTCATCATATTAATCTTACAATACTTAGTTATTTCCTTTTCTATTTACTTTGCTTTTATTTTACTTTGCATCTTTATCATAAAAATACCAAAAATATTATCTTATCAGATCTCACTCTCGTAAGTGGCCGTGTAGGGATTGACAACCCCTTATCGCGTTGGTTGCGAGGATTTATTTGTTTTGTGCAGGTATGAGGGAATCGCGCATAGCCTCCTAATGGATTGATACCTTGGTTCTCAAAAACTGAGGGAAATACTTATGCTACTTTGCTGCATCATCCCTTCCTCTTCAGGGAAAACCAACAAAGTGCTCAAGAGGTAGCAATCGGCAACTGGCAGGAGCCATATGGTTGTCGCTTTATTGTATGCAATGCAATCGCCCTGTAATTGCTTTACTTTATCACTAAGCGGTAGCGATAGTCGTAGAAGCAATAGTTGGCGAGACGACAACGATGCTACGATGGAGATCAAGGTGCCGCGCCGATGACGATGGTGATCATGACGGTGCTTTGGAGATGGAGATCACAAGCACAAGATGATGATGGCCATATCATATCACTTATATTGATTGCATGTGATGTTTATCGTTTATGCATTTTATTTTGCTTTGATTGATGGTAGCATTATAAGATGTTCTCTCACCAAATTTCAAGATAAAAGTGTTCTCCCTGAGTATGCACCGTTGCGAAAGTTCATCGTGTCGAGACACCACGTGATGATCGGGTGTGATAAGCTCTACGTTCATCTACAACGGGTGCAAGCCAGTTTTGCACACACAGAATACTCGGGTTAAACTTGAAGAGCCTAGCATATGCGGATATGGCCTCGGAACACTGAGACCGAAAGGTCGAGCGTGAATCATATAGTAGATATGATCAACATAGTGATGTTCACCATTGAAAACTACTTCATCTCACGTGATGATCGAACATGGTTTAGTTGATTTGGATCACGTGATCACTTAGATGATTAGAGGGATGTCTATCTAAGTGGGAGTTCTTAAGTAATATGATTAATTGAACTTAATTTAATCATGAACTTAGTACCTGATACTATTTTTCATGTCTATGTTGATTGTAGATAGATGGCCCGTGTTGTTGTTCCGTTGAATTTTAATGTGTTCCTTGAGAAAGCAAAGTTGACATATGATGGTAGAAATTACACGGACTGGGTCCGTAACTTGAGGATTATCCTCATTGCTGCATAGAAGAATTACGTCCTGGAAGCACCACTGGGTGCTAGGTCTGCTACAGATGCTGTTGATGACGTTAAGAACGTCTGGTAGAGTAAAGTTGATGACTACTCGATAGTTCAGTGTGCCATGCTTTACGGCTTAGAACCGGGACTACAACGATGTTTTGAACGTCATGGAGCATATGAGATGTTCCAGGAGTTGAAGTTAATATTTCAAGCAAATGCCCGGATTGAGAGATATGAAGTCTCCAATAAGTTCTATAGCCGCAAGATGGAGGAGAATAGTTCTTCAGTGAACATATACTCAAAATGTCTAGGTATCATAATCACTTGACTCAACTGGGAGTTAATCTTCTTGTTGATAGTGTCATTGACAGAGTTCTTCAATCACTGCCACCAAGCTACAAAAGCTTTGTGATGAACTATAATATGCAAGGGATGAACAAGACAATTCCCGAGCTCTTCGCAATGCTAAAGGCCGCGGAGGTAGAAATCAAGAAGGAGCATCAAGTGTTGATGGTCAACAAGACCACCAATTTCAAGAAAAAGGGCAAAGGGAAGAAGAAGGGGAACTTCAAGAAGAACAGAAAACAAGTTGCAACTCAGGAGAAGAAACCCAAGTCTGGACCTAAGCCTGAGACTGAGTGCTTCTACAGCAAACAAACTGGTCACTGGAAGCGGAACTGCCCCAAGTATTTGGCGGATAAGAAGGATGGCAAGGTGAACAAAGGTATATGTGATATACATGTTATTGATGTGTACCATACCAGAGCTCGCAGTGGCACCTGGGTATTTGATACTGGTTCTGTTGCTAATATTTTCAACTCGAAACAGGGACTACGGATTAAGCGAAGACTAGCTAAGGACGAGGTGACAATGCGCGTGGAAAATGGTTCCAAAGTCGATGTGATCGCCGTCGGCACGCTACCTCTACATCTACCTTCGGGATTAGTTTTAGACCTAAATAATTGTTATTTGGTGCCAGCGTTAAGCATGAACATTATATCTGGATCTTGTTTGATGCGAGACGGTTATTCATTTAAATATGAGAATAATGGTTGTTCTATTTATATGAGTAATATCTTTTATGGTCATGCACCCTTGAAGAGTGGTCTATTTTTGTTGAATCTCAATAGTAGTCTCAGTGGTGATACACATATTCATAATGTTGAAGCCAAAAGATGCAGAGTTGATAATGATAGTGCAACTTATTTGTGGCACTGCCGTTTGGGTCATATTGGTATAAAGCGCATGAAGAAACTCCATACTGATGGACTTTTGGAATCACTTGATTATGAATCACTTGGTACTTGCGAACCATGCCTTATGGGCAAGATGACTAAAACGCCGTTCTCAAGAACTATGGAGCGAGCAACAGATTTGTTGAAAATCATACATACTGATGTATGTGGTCTGATGAATATTGAGGCTCACAGCGGGTATCGTTATTTTCTCACCTTCACAGATGATTTGAGCAGATATGGGTATATCTACTTAATGAAACATAAGTCTGAAACATTTGAAAAGTTCAAAGAATTTCAGAGTGAAGTGGAAAATCATCATAACAAGAAAATAAAGTTTCTACAATCTGATCGTGGAGGAGAATATTTGAGTTACGAGTTTGGTCTACATTTGAAACAATGCGGAATAGTTTCGCAACTCACGCCACCCGGAACACCACAGCATAATGGTGTGTCCGAACGTCGTAATCGTACTTTACTAGATATGGTGCGATCTATGATGTCTCTTACTGATTTACCGCTATCGTTTTGGGGTTATGCTTTAGAGACGGCCGCATTCACGTTGAATAGGGCACCATCGAAATCCGTTGAGACGACACCTTATGAACTATGGTTTGGCAAGAAACCAAAGTTGTCGTTTCTGAAAGTTTGGGGCTGCGATGCTTATGTGAAAAAGCTTCAACTTGATAAGCTCGAACCCAAATCGGAGAAATGTATCTTCATAGGATATCCAAAGGAAACTATTGGATACACCTTCTATCACAGATCCGAAGGCAAGACTTTTGTTGCTAAATTCGGAAACTTTCTGGAGAAGGAGTTTCTCTCGAAAGATGTGAGTGGGAGGAAAGTAGAACTTGATGAGGTAACTGTACCTGCTCCCTTATTGGAAAGTAGTACATCACAGAAAACTGTTTCTGTGACACCTACACCAATTAGTGAGGAAGCTAATGATAATGATCATGAAACTTCAGGACAAGATACTACTGAACCTCGTAGATCAACCAGAGTGAGAACTGCGTCAGAGTGGTACGGTAATCCTGCTCTGGAAATCATGCTGCTAGATCATGATGAACCTACGAACTATGAAGAAGCGATGGTGAGCCCAGATTCCGCAAAATGGCTTGAAGCCATGAAATCTGAGATGGAATCCATGTATGAGAACAAAGTATGGACTTTGGTTGACTTGCCCGAGGATCGGCAAGCAATTGAGAATAAATGGATCTTCAAGAAGAAGACTGACGCTGACGGTAATATTACTGTCTACAAAGCTCGACTTGTCGCAAAAGGTTTTCGACAAGTTCAAGGGGTTGACTACGATGAGACCTTCTCACCCGTAGCAATGCTTAAGTCTGTCCGAATCATGTTAGCAATTGCCGCATTTTATGATTATGAAATTTGGCAGATGGATGTCAAAACTGCATTCCTGAATGGATTTCTGGAAGAAGAGTTGTATATGATGCAACCGGAAGGTTTTGTCGATCCAAAGGGAGCTAACAAAGTGTGCAAGCTCCAGCGATCCATTTATGGACTGGTGCAAGCCTCTCGGAGTTGGAATAAACGCTTTGATAGTGTGATCAAAGCATTTGGTTTTATACAGACTTTCGGAGAAGCCTGTATTTACAAGAAAGTGAGTGGGAGCACTGCAACATTTCTGATAAGTATATGTGGACGACATATTGTTGATCCGAAATAATGTAGAATTTCTGGAAAGCATAAACGGTTGTTTGAAGAGTGTTTTTCAAAGGAAGACCTGGATAAAGCTGCTTACATATTAGGCATAAAGATCTATAGAGATAGATCAAGACGCTTAATTGGACTTTCACAAAGCACATACCTTGACAAGATTTTGAAGAAGTTCAAAATGGATCAAGCAAAGAAAGGATTCTTGCCTGTGTTACAAGGTGTGAAGTTGAGTCAGACTCAATGCCCGACCACTGCAGAAGATAGAGAGAAAATGAAAGATGTTCCCTATGCTTCAGCCATAGGCTCTATCATGTATGCAATGTTGTGTACCAGACCTGATGTGTGCCTTGCTATAAGTTTAGCAGGGAGGTACCAAAGTAATCCAGGAGTGGATCACTGCACAGCGGTCAAGAACATCCTGAAGTACCTGAAAAGGACTAAGGATATGTTTCTCGTATATGGAGGTGACAAAGAGCTCATTGTAAACGGTTACGTTGATGCAAGCTTTGACACTGATCCGGACGATTCTAAATCGCAAACCGGATACGTGTTTACATTAAACGGTGGAGCTGACAGTTGGTGCAGTTCTAAACAAAGCGTCTTGGCGGGATCTACATGTGAAGCGGAGTACATAGCTGCTTCGGAAGCAGCAAACGAAGGAGTCTGGATGAAGGAGTTCATATCCGATCTAGGTGTCATACCTAGTGCATCGGGTCCAATGAAAATCTTTTGTGACAATACTGGTGCAATTGCCTTGGCAAAGGAATCCAGATTTCACAAAAGAACCAAGCACATCAAGAGACGCTTCAATTCCATCCGGGATCTAGTCCAGGTGGGAGACATAGAGATTTGCAAGATACATACGGATCTGAATGTAGCAGACCCGTTGACTAAGCCTCTTCCACGAGCAAAACATGATCAGCACCAAGGCTCCATGGGTGTTAGAATCATTACTGTGTAATCTAGATTATTGACTCTAGTGCAAGTGGGATACTGGAGGAAATATGCCCTAGAGGCAATAATAAAGTTATTATTTATTTCCTCATATATCATGATAAATGTTTATTATTCATGCTAGAATTGTATTAACCGGAAACATAATACATGTGTGAATATATAAACAAACAGAGTGTCACTAGTATGCCTCTACTTGACTAGCTCGTTAATCAAAGATGGTTATGTTTCCTAACCATAAACAAAGAGTTGTTATTTGATTAACGAGGTCACATCATTAGTTGAATGATCTGATTGACATGACCCATTCCATTAGCTTAGCACCCGATCGTTTAGTATGTTGCTATTGCTTTCTTCATGACTTATACATGTTCCTATGACTATGAGATTATGCAACTCCCGTTTACCTGCCGGAGGAACACTTTTGTGCTACCAAACGTCACAACGTAACTGGGTGATTATAAAGGAGCTACAGGTGTCTCCAAAGGTACATGTTGGGTTGGCGTATTTCGAGATTAGGATTTGTCACTCCGATTGTCGGAGAGGTATCTCTGGGCCCTCTCGGTAATGCACATCACTTAAGCCTTGCAAGCATTGCAACTAATGAGTTAGTTGCGGGATGATGTATTACAGAACGAGTAAAGAGACTTGCCAGGTAATGAGATTGAACTAGGTATTGGAATACCGACGATCGAATCTCGGGCAAGTAACATACCGATGACAAAGGGAACAACGTATGTTGTTATGCGGTCTGACCGATAAAGATCTTCGTAGAATATGTAGGAGCCAATATGGGCATCCAGGTCCCGCTATTGGTTATTGACCGGAGACGTGTCTCGGTCATGTCTACATTGTTCTCGAACCCGTAGGGTCCGCACGCTTAAGGTTACGATGACAGTTATATTATGAGTTTATGCATTTTTGATGTACCGAAGGTTGTTCGGAGTCCCGGATGTGATCACGGACATGACGAGGAGTCTCGAAATGGTCGAGATAAAGATTGATATATTGGAAGCCTATGTTTGGATATCGGAAGTGTTCCGGGTGAAATCGGGATTTTACCGGAGTACCGGGAGGTTACCGGAACCCCCCGGGAACCATATGGGCCTTAGTGGGCCTTAGTGGAAAGGAGAAAGGGGCAGCCCAAGGTGGCCGCGCGCCCCCCTTCCCCTAGTCCTATTAGGACTAGGAGAGGTGGCCGGCCCCCTCTCTCTCTTCCCCCCCGAGGAATCCTATTCCAACTAGGATTGGGGGGGAATCCTACTCCCGGAGGGAGTAGGACTCTCCTGGCGCGCCCCTTGTGGCCGGCCAGCCTCCCCCCTTTGGTCCTTTATATACTGAGGTAGAGGCACCCTAGAACACACAAGTTGATCCACGTGATCTATTCCTTAGCCGTGTGCGGTGCCCCCAGCCACCATAGTCCTCGATAATACTGTAGCGGAGTTTAGGCGAAGCCCTGCTGCTGTAGTACATCAAGATCGTCACCACGCCGTCGTGCTGACGGAACTCTTCCCCGACACTTTGCTGATCGGAGTCCGGATCGTCATCGAGCTGAACGTGTGCTCGAACTCGGAGGTGCCGTAGTTTCGGTGCTTGATCGGTTGGATCGTGAAGACGTACGACTACTTCCTCTACTTTGCGTCAACGCTTCCGCAGTCGTCTGCGTGGGTACGTAGAAAACACTCTCCCCTCTCGTTGCTATGCATCACATGATCTTGCGTGTGCGTAGGAAATTTTTTGAAATTACTACGAAACCCAACAGGAATCGTCAACTGAACAGATTTAGTGATGAATACTTTCCAATAAGGGAAAGGTACAATTACCTCATCAAGTTCTACTTTCCTCCCACTCACTTCTTTCGAGAGAAACTCCTCTCTAGAAAGGATCATTCTTAGCAACGAATATCTTGTGCCTTCGGATCTGTGATAGAAGGTGTACCCAACAGTCTCCTTTGGGTATCCTATGAAGACACATTTCTCCGATTTGGGTTTCGAGCTTATCAGGTTGAAGCTTTTTCACATAAGCATCGCAACCCCAAACTTTAAGAAACGACAACTTGGGTTTCTTGCCAAACCAAGTTCATAAGGTGTCGTCTCGACGGATTTAGATGGTGCCCTATTTAACATGATGCAACTGTCTCTAAAGCATAACCCCAAAACGATAGCGGTAAATCAGTGAGAGACATCATAGATCGCACCATATCTAGTAAAGTACGATTACGACGTTCGGACACACCATTACGCTGTGGTGTTCCAGGTGGCGTGAGTTGTGAAACTATTCCGCATTGTTTCAAATGAAGTCCAAACTCATAACTCAAATATTCGCCTCCACGATCAGATCGTAGAAACTTGATTTTCTTGTTACGATGATTTTCCACTTCACTCTGAAATTCTTTGAACTTTTCAAATGTTTCAGACTTATGTTTCATCAAGTAGATATACCCATATCTGCTCAAATCATCTGTGAAGGTCAGAAAATAACGATATCCGCCGCGAGCTTCAATGTTCATTGGACCACATACATCAGTATGTATGATTTCCAATAACTCTGTTGCTCGCTCCATGAAGGAGGAAATATGCCCTAGAGGCAATAATAAAGTTATTATTTATTTCCTTATATCATGATAAAAGTTTATTATTCATGCTAGAATTGTATTAACCGGAAACATAATACATGTGTGAATACATAGACAAACAGAGTGTCACTAGTATGCCTCTACTTGACTAGCTCGTTAATCAAAGATGGTTATGTTTCCTAACCATAGACAAAGAAGTTGTTATTTGATTAATGGGATCACATCATTAGTTGAATGATCTGATTGACATGACCCATTCCATTAGCTTAGCACCCGATCGTTTAGTATGTTGCTATTGCTTTCTTCATGACTTATACATGTTCCTATGACTATGAGATTATGCAACTCCCGTTTGCCGGAGGAACACTTTGTGTGCTACAAATGTCACAACGTAACTGGGTGATTATAAAGGAGCTCTACAGGTGTCTCCAAAGGTACATGTTGGGTTGGCCGTATTTCGAGATTAGGATTTGTCACTTCGATTGTCGGAGAGGTATCTCTGGGCCCTCTCGGTAATGCACATCACATAAGCCTTGCAAGCATTGCAACTAATGAGTTAGTTGCGGGATGATGTATTACGGAACGAGTAAAGAGACTTGCCGGTAACGAGATTGAACTAGGTAATGGATACCGACGATCGAATCTCGGGCAAGTAACATACCGATGACAAAGGGAACAACGTATGTTGTTATGCGGTCTGACCGATAAAGATCTTCGTAGAATATGTAGGAGCCAATATGGGCATCCAGGTCCCGCTATTGGTTATTAACCAGAGATTTGTCTCAGTCATGTCTACATTGTTCTCGAACCGTAGGGTCCGCACGCTTAACGTTACGATGACAGTTATTATGAGTTTATGAATTTTGATGTACCGAAGTTAGTTCTGAGTCCCGGATGTGATTACGGACATGACGAGGAGTCTCGAAATGGTCGAGAAATAAAGATTCGATATATTGGACGACTATATTCGGACACCGGAATTGTTCCGGGTGATTTTGGATAAAACCGGAGTGCCGGAGGGGTTACCGGAACCCCCCGGGGAAGTAATGGGCCTTATTGGGCCTGAGGGGAGAGAGAGGGCAGCAGCCCAGGAGGTGGCGCGCCCCCCCTCATGGGGAGTCCGAATAGGACTAGGGGGGCGCGGCCCCCCTTTCCCTCTCCCTCTCCCTCTTTTTCCTTCCCCCTCCCTATTCCTAGTTGGACTAGGAAAGGGGAGTCCTACTCCCACTAGGAGGAGGACTCCCCCCCTCTCCTTGGCGCACCCAAGGGCCGGCCGGCCTCCCCCTTGCTCCTTTATATACGGGGGCAGGGGGGCACCCTAGAACACACAAGTTGATCTTCGTGATCGTTCCTTAGCCGTGTGCGGTGCCCCCCTCCACGATATTACACCTCGATCATATTGTAGCGGTGCTTAGACGAAGCCCTGCGACGGTTAAACATCAAGATCGTCACCACGCCGTCGTGCTGACAAAACTCCTCCCTGAAGCTTTGCTGGATCGGAGCCCGGGGTGCGTCATCGAGTTGTACGTGTGTCAAGAACCCGGAGGTGCCGGAGTAACGGCGCTTGGATCGGTTGGACCGAGAAGACGTACGACTACTTCCTCTACGTTGCATCAACGCTTCCGCTTCGGTCTACGAGGGTACGTAGACAACACTCTCCCCTCTCGTTGCTATGCATCACCATGATCTTGCGTGTGCGTAGGAATTTTTTTGAAATTACTATGTTCCCCAACAGTGGCATCCGAGCCTAAGTTTTATGGTTTGATGTTATATGCACGAGTAGAACACAAGTGAGTTGTGGGCGATATAAGTCATACTGCCTACCAGCATGTCATACTTTGGTTCGGCGGTATTGTTGGATGAAGCGGCCCGGACCGACATTACGCGTACGCTTATGCGAGACCGGTTCTCCCGACATGCTTTGCACATAGGTGGCTTGCGGGTGACTGTTTCTCCAACTTTAGTTGAACCGAGTGTGGCTACGCCCGGTCCTTGCGAAGGTTAAAACGGCATCAACTTGACAAACTATCGTTGTGGTTTTGATGCGTAGGTAAGATTGGTTCTTGCTTAAGCCCGTAGCAGCCACGTAAAACTTGCAACAAACAAAGTAGAGGACGTCTAACTTGTTTTTGCAGGGCATGTTGTGATGTGATATGGTCAAGACATGATGCTAAATTTTATTGTATGAGATGATCATGTTTTGTAACCGAGTTATCGGCAACTGGCAGGAGCCATATGGTTGTCGCTTTATTGTATGCAATGCAATCGCGCTGTAATGCTTTACTTTATCACTAAGCGGTAGCGATAGTCGTGGAAGCATAAAATTGGCGAGACGACAACGATGCTACGATGGAGATCAAGGTGTCGCGCCGGTGACGATGGTGATCATGACGGTGCTTCGGAGATGGAGATCACAGGCACAAGATGATGATGGCCATATCATATCACTTATATTGATTGCATGTGATGTTTATCTTTTATGCATCTTATCTTGCTTTGATTGACGGTAGCATTATAAGATGATCTCTCACTAAAATTATCAAGAAGTGTTCTCCCTGAGTATGCACCGTTGCGAAAGTTCTTCGTGCTGAGACACCACGTGATGATCGGGTGTGATAGGCTCTACATTCAAATACAACGGGTGCAAAACAGTTGCACACGCGGAATACTCAGGTTATACTTGACGAGCAAGCATATGCAGATATGGCCTCGGAACACGGAGACCGAAAGGTCGAGCGTGAATCATATAGTAGATATGATCAACATAGTGATGTTCACCAATGAAACTAGTCCATCTCACGTGATGATCGGACATGGTTTAGTTGATTTGGATCACGTGATCACTTAGAGGATTGGAGGGATGTCTATCTAAGTGGGAGTTCTTTAAGTAATTTGATTAATAACTTAAATTTATCATGAACTTAGTACCGTATCTTGCTTATGTATGTTTGATTGTAGATAGATGGCCCGTGCTGTTGTTCCGTTGAATTTTAATGCGTTCCTTGAGAAAGCAAAGTTGAAAGATGATGGTAGCAATTACACGGACTGGGTCCGTAACTTGAGGATTATCCTCATTGCTGCACAGAAGAATTACGTCCTGGAAGCACCGCTGGGTGCCAGGCCTGCTGCTGGAGCAACACCAGATGTTATGAACGTCTGACAGAGCAAAGCTGATGACTACTCGATAGTTCAGTGTGCCATGCTTTACGGCTTAGAATCGGGACTTCAACGACGTTTTGAACGTCATGGAGCATATGAGATGTTTCAGGAGTTGAAGTTAATATTTCAAGCAAATGCCCGGATTGAGAGATATGAAGTCTCCAATAAGTTCTATAGCTGCAAGATGGAGAACAGTTCTGTCAGTGAGCATATACTCAAAATGTCTGGGTATAATAATCACTTGATTCAATTGGGAGTTAATCTTCCAGATGATTGCGTCATTGACAGAATTCTCCAATCACTGCCACCAAGCTACAAGAGCTTCGTGATGAACTATAATATGCAAGGGATGAATAAGACTATTCCCGAGCTCTTCGCAATGCTGAAAGCTGCGGAGGTAGAAATCAAAAAGGAGCATCAAGTGTTGATGGTCAACAAGACCACTAGTTTCAAGAAAAAGGGCAAAGGGAAGAAGAAGGGGAACTTCAAGAAGAACGGCAAGCAAGTTGCTGCTCAAGAGAAGAAACCCAAGTCTGGACCTAAGCCTGAAACTGAGTGCTTCTACTGCAAGCAGACTGGTCACTGGAAACGGAACTGCCCCAAGTATTTGGCGGATAAGAAGGATGGCAAGGTGAACAAAGGTATATGTGATATACATGTTATTGATGTGTACCTTACTAGAGCTTGCAGTAGCACCTGGGTATTTGATACTGGTTCTGTTGCTAATATTTGCAACTCGAAACAGGGACTACGGATTAAGCGAAGATTGGCTAAGGACGAGGTGACGATGCGTGTGGGAAATGGTTCCAAAGTCGATGTGATCGCGGTCGGCACGCTACCTCTACATCTACCTTCGGGATTAGTATTAGACCTAAATAATTGTTATTTGGTGCCAGCGTTGAGCATGAACATTATATCTGGATCTTGTTTAATGCGAGATGGTTATTCATTTTAATCAGAGAATAATGGTTGTTCTATTTATATGAGTAATATCTTTTATGGTCATGCACCCTTGAAGAGTGGTCTATTCTTATTGAATCTCAATAGTAGTGATACACATATTCATAATGTTGAAGCCAAAAGATGCAGAGTTGATAATGATGGTGCAACTTATTTGTGGCACTGCCGTTTAGGTCATATCGGTGTAAAGCACATGAAGAAACTCCATACTGATGGACTTTTGGAACCACTTGATTATGAATCACTTGGTACTTGCGAACCGTGCCTCATGGGCAAGATGACTAAAACACCGTTCTCCGGTACTATGGAGAGAGCAACAGATTTGTTGGAAATCATACATACAGATGTATGTGGTCCGATGAATATTGAGGCTCGTGGCGGATATCGTTATTTTCTGACCTTCACAGATGACTTAAGCAGATATGGGTATATCTACTTAATGAAACATAAGTCTGAAACATTTGAAAAGTTCAAAGAATTTCAGAGTGAAGTTGAAAATCATCTTAACAAGAAAATAAAGTTTCTACGATCTGATCGTGGAGGAGAATATTTGAGTTACGAGTTTGGTGTACATTTGAAGCAATGCGGAATAGTTTCGCAACTCACGCCACCTGGAACACCACAGCGTAATGGTGTGTCCGAACGTCATAATCGTACTTTACTAGATATGGTGCGATCTATGATGTCTCTTACTGATTTACCGCTATCGTTTTGGGGTTATGCTTTAGAGACGGCCGCATTCACGTTGAATAGGGCACCATCGAAATCCGTTGAGACGACACCTTATGAACTATGGTTTGGCAAGAAACCAAAGTTGTCGTTTCTGAAAGTTTGGGGCTGCGATGCTTATGTGAAAAAGCTTCAACTTGATAAGCTCGAACCCAAATCGGAGAAATGTATCTTCATAGGATATCCAAAGGAAACTATTGGATACACCTTCTATCACAGATCCGAAGGCAAGACTTTTGTTGCTAAATTCGGAAACTTTCTGGAGAAGGAGTTTCTCTCGAAAGATGTGAGTGGGAGGAAAGTAGAACTTGATGAGGTAACTGTACCTGCTCCCTTATTGGAAAGTAGTACATCACAGAAAACTGTTTCTGTGACACCTACACCAATTAGTGAGGAAGCTAATGATAATGATCATGAAACTTCAGGACAAG
>NW_024111772.1:0-9040 GCF_003073215.2 Triticum urartu | reverse complement strand
ACGAGGACTCTCAGCGTTATTATGTTTCCTTTCCCGATGATCAGTAGTGGTGCCTAGTTGGGGTTTGATTCAGGGCCTTGTCGCATGTTGGGTTCTTTTCCATTTTGGCGCCGTAGTCGGGCCATGAGTGTTTGTTTGATGGATGTTATTTATGTACTCTGATGTGACGTGGCGAGTGTAAGCCAACTATGTTATCTCCCCCTTTTATTACATATTACATGGGATGTTGTAATGATTGCCTGACTTGCGACATTGCTTTCAATGCGGTTATGTCTCTAAGTCGTGCCTCGACACGTGGGAGCTATAGCCGCATCGAGGGCGTTACAAGTTGGTAATCAGAGCCTTCCCCGACCTTAGGAGCCCCATTGCTTGATCGTTTTTAGCAGCCGAGTTGTGTCTAGGAAAATGTTTTGAGTCATTTAGGATTTATATATCGGAGAGTTAGGAATTCTTTTTACTTCCCAGTCTCCTCATCGCTCTGGTAAGGCATCCTGGCGTAGAGTTTTGACTCTTCTCTTCTCAAATTTCACTAAATTTTTTTTTAGGATCACGCGAGTATCTTGGATTTGTTCCGATGGCTTATGATGAGAATACTGTCTTGGTGCCTCCTGTCAGGGGTTTAGTGGAAGTGTCCCGGGGAGTTGAGCTCTGAGGTGTTGTCATCATAATTTTATCGTTGCAATTCTGGAATACTTGAGATATGTTCGTCGACATCGAAAATCTCTTTTATGCAGTTCGTTGGTGAGATAACCTCGACGCCACCCAGTACTGGGGCGGGAGTTCGGGAGTATCGCCATAACTTGTATAACGGATGCTTTTCGAAGGTTGAGGTAGATGGTTTCTGAATTTTTCTTGGTTATGTGTTGAAGGATGGATACAGCTGGATGTAGGATTTGCTAGTTTGGATGAGATATTATGCTTCCCCTGTATCCCCAACACCTGATTACATAACCGGAAAGGTTCGGGAGTTTCATAGGTGGGAATTCTAGTAGCTCTAGTTCTTCTTCCACGGATATTGGTTTGAGATTGGGATTTCTTACCGATTATTCGTTCTTGATCCGTACCTTGTTGATTTATTTCTCTACCTTAATTCTACGTGGCTTCTCAATTTATGGATATGTGACCATTTGAAGAGGAATGCATTCGTTCATTTTGTTCGGATGTGAAGACTATATGTTGCAATTTTCATTCCGTTGGATTCAGCTTAAATATTTATGTGCTAACGGTGGTCAACCTCTTCAGGATGGCTCCCGCTAAGAGCACCAGTCAGAACCAGAATCAAGATCCGCCACCGCCTCCACCTCCTCCAGAGGCATGGCAAGCTGTGATGGCCGCAACCAATGCAAACACTCAGCTGATCATGCAAATTCTTCAAGAGCGCAATCAAGACAGTCAAGGGAATCAAGGCAGCAATCAGAGTCACTTTGCTACACTCAACCAGTTCCTTGCTAACGGGCCAAAGACTTTCAGTAATTGTGTTGAGGCAACCGATGCTGACGATTGGCTTGTGGATCTGTGTAAGCATTTCGAGTGCAGTAACGTCAGGCCTGAGGACTTTGTGAAGTTCGCTTCCTTCCAACTCAAAGATCAAGCTGCAGAATGGTTCCAGCAGTACAAGGATTCCAGAGGTGAACGTGTTATCACTTGGGATGATTTCTGTCGAGATTTCTGAGCTCATCACATTCCGCAGAGCGTGGTTGAAAGCAAGCGTGAGGAATTCCGCAATCTGAAGCAAGGCTCTTTGTCTGTCTATGACTACAACAAATTGTTCCAGAAGCTTGCCCGCTTTGCCAAGCAGGACGTGCCTGATGAGAAGAGCATGATATACCAGTTCAGGGGTGGTCTCAGAGAGGATATTCAGCTCGCTCTTGTTCTCTTCGAGCCCTTGAGATACGATGAGTTCTACAACATGGCACTGAAGCAAGAGGCTGCTCAGTTGAGGTGTGATGCTTCCAGGAAGCGAGTCAGAGATGTTACTCCTTCTTCCTCTACTCAAGTGGCCAAGCAGCAGAAGTTTTGGCTTCCTCCTCCTCCGTTCCGTCAGCCGTTTCAGCAGAAGAGCAAAGGTGGCAGTGGTTCTTCCCACCCACCCAACCCTGGCTTTCAGAACAAGACTTCGTCTCAACCTCCAAGATCGAGTGCTCCGTATCACCGTCTGCTTTCAGAGGTCACGTGCAACAAGTGCCAACAGAAGGGTCACTATGCCAACAAGTGTTTCAACCAGAGGCGTTTTCCTCCTCCTCCTCCTGTCAGATCGGCAAGTACAGCTGTGGTCAAGCATAACCCCAAGCATGCCAAGGTGAATTTGATGAATGCAGCTCAGGCAGAGGACTCGTCAGATGTGATCATGGGTAACCTTCCTGTTAATGATATTCCTGCAAAAGTTCTTTTTGACACTGATGCATCGCATTGTTTCATGTGGAGACCTTTTGCATCTAAGCATGATTTTGTTACTCAAGTGTTGCCGAAGCCGTTGGCTATTGTCTCTCCGGCCCGTCAAATGACATCTCGAGTATGCATTCCGGATGTTACTATCACTTTGGGTGACTATAAGTTCTTGTCCTCTCCAAATGTTCTTGGTGACTCGGATATTGATCTTATTCTCGGCATGGATTGGCTTTCTAAGCACAAGGCACATCTTGATTGTGCTGGCAGGCAGATTCAATTGACTCATTCGTTGGAGGATGTAATTGTCTTTGCCGCTCGGGATAATACTATCCGTCTGTTTTCTCTCAATGAGAAGGGTGAATTGGATGCCATCTCTCAAATTCCGGTCGTTTGCGAATATCAAGACGTCTTTCCAGAAGAGCTCCCAGGAATGCCTCCGCACCGGCCAGTTGAATTCGTTATTGAACTTGAACCTGGCACGGAACCTGTGTGCAAACGTCCTTACAAGCTCGGACCTGAAGAGTTGAAGGAGCTGAAGAAGCAACTCGATGAGCAGGAAAGAATGGGTCTCATCCGGCCTAGTACTTCTCCGTGGGGTTGTGGTGTTCTTTTTGTGAAGAAGGATGGAACGGACCGACTTTGTGTTGATTACCGTCCAGTGAACAAGAAGACCATCAAGAAAAAATACCCACTTCCCAACATCAATGAGCTGTTCGAACAACTCAAAGGTGCCCAAGTATTCTCCAAGCTTGATCTCCGTATGGGTTATCACCAGATTCGCATTCGTGAAGAAGATATTCCCAAGACAGCATTCAGAACAAGCTTTGGTTCATATGAATACACTGTCATGTCTTCTGGCCTCGCCAACGCTCCTCCGACGTTCTCTCGCATGATGAACTTTATCTTCAACGCCTACACCAATGACTTCGTTTTGGTCTATCTCGACGACATTCTGGTTTTCTCGAAGAACAAGGAAGATCATCCCAAGCACTTGCGTTTGGTTCTCGATAAACTCAGGGAACATCAGTTCTACGCCAAGTTCTCCAAGTGTGAATTTTGGCTCGATGAGGTTCTTTATCTTGGTCATATCATCTCTGCCAAGGGCATTTCCATGAATCCCGAGAAGGTATCCGCAATTGTGAATTGGGAACCTCCTCAGAACGTGAAGCAACTCCGCAGTTTTCTCGGTCTCGCAAGCTATTGCCGAAGATTCGTTGAAAACTTTTCCAAGATCGCGAAGCCTCTCTCAAATCTTCTTCAGAAGCACGTCAAGTATGTTTGGTCTCCAGAGTGTGATATTGCTTTCAACACTTTGAAAGAGAAATTGATCACTGCTCCAGTTTTGACTCCACCTGATGAATCCAAGCCGTACGAGGTCTTTTGTGATGCCTCTCTCCAAGGTCTTGGCGCAGTTTTGATGCAAGAGAAGAAAGTTGTTGCTTATACATCTCTCCAGTTGAAGCCTAATGAGAAGAACTACCCCACTCATGATCTCGAGTTGGCGGCAGTTGTGCATGCTCTTTTGACTTGGAGACATCTTCTATTGGGAAGAAAAGTGGACATTTTCACTGATCACAAGAGTCTTAAGTACATCTTCACTCAGCCTAATCTCAACCTAAGGCAAACTCAATGGGTCGAAATGATTCAAGAATATAATCCGAGTATTGAGTATACTCTAGGCAAGGCCAATGTGATTGCTGACGCTTTGAGGAGGAAGGCCTACTGCAACAGTCTGATTCTCAAGCCTTATCAACCCGAGCTTTGTGAAGCTTTCCGCAAACTTAATCTGCAAGTTGTTCCTCAAGGTTTCCTCGCCAACCTTCAAGTCTCTCCTACCTTAGAAGACCAGATTCGCCAAGCCCAGCTTCTTGACGCTATGGTGAAAAAGGTGAAGATTGGGATTGCCAAGAGTCAGTCTAAGTATAAGTGCTACCGCCTTGATGACAAGGACACTCTCTTCTTCGAGGATCGTATTGTTGTGCCCAAAGGTGAACTTCGTAAAGTGATCATGAACGAGGCTCACAATTCTCTCCTCTCCATCCACCCTGGGAGCACGAAGATGTATCAGGACCTCAAGCAAGCTTATTGGTGGACTCGAATGAAGCGCGAGATCGCTCAATTCGTAAATGAATGTGATGTCTGCAGAAGAGTGAAGGCAGAACACCAAAGGCCAGCTGGTCTCCTCCAACCTCTTGCCATTCCAGAATGGAAGTTTGACCACATTGAAATGGACTTCGTGACTGGGTTTCCAAAGTCCAAGCGTGGCAATGATGCTATATTTGTTGTCATCGACAAGCTCACCAAAGTGGCTCACTTTCTGCCTATCAAAGAGTCGATCACTGCAGCTCAATTGGCGGAACTCTATACCTCTCGCATTGTCTCTCTGCACAGTATTCCTCAAGTGATCTCTTCAGACCGTGGAAGCATCTTTACCTCGAAGTTTTGGGATTCTTTTCAGAAGGCCATGGGCACCAACATCCGCTTCAACACTGCTTTCCATCCTCAAACAAGCAGTCAAGTCGAGCGTGTCAACCAGATTCTTGAAGATATGCTCAGGGCTTGTGTGATCTCCTTCGGCATGAAGTGGGAGGATTGTCTTCCTTATGCTAAATTCTCCTATAACAACAGTTTTCAAGCAAGTTCGGGCAAGGCCCCATTTGAAATTCTATATGGCAGGAAGTGCCGTACCCCTCTCAACTGGTCTGAAACCGGTGAACGTCAGCTGCTGGGTAATGACTTAATCACAGAGGCAGAAGAAATGTGCAAAGTCATTCGTGATAACCTCAAAGCAGCCCAATCCCGCCAGAAGAGCTACTATGATAGTAAGCACTGTGATTTGGCTTTCGAGATCGGAGATCATGTTTACCTCCGTGTCTCTCCTATGAAAGGTACTCGTCGCTTCGGTATCAAAGGGAAGCTTGCCCCTAGATACGTGGGACCTTTCAAGATTGTCAGCAAGAGAGGCGACCTCGCCTATCAACTCGAGCTTCCTTCAAACTTTGCAAGTGTTCATGATGTGTTCCACGTCTCTCAGCTTCGAAAGTGCTTCAAGACTCCCGACCACACCGTCAACTTCGAGGACATTGAGCTCCAAGAAGATCTCTCCTATCGTGAGCACCCAGTTGCTATTCTTGAAGACTCTGAACGCAAGACTCGCAACAAGTCAATCAAATTCCTCAAAGTCAAGTGGTCACACCATTCCGACCGTGAAGCTACCTGGGAACGCGAGGATCACCTCCGTTCTGAGTACCCGACGTTCTTTCAGTCCTAGATCTCGGGACGAGATCCTTTCGTAGTGGTGGAGTGTTGTAACACCCCGGATATGACTTTCCCAATTTGTACTCCAACTCTTGCCGTTTCCGGCGTTAAGTTATATTTATTTCTCGGGTTCGGGTCTTTGTCTCCGTGTGTTGTTTTTGTTTTTCATGCATCTCATATCATGTCATCATGTGCATTGCATTTGCATACGTGTTCATCTCATGCATTCGAGCATTTTCCCCGTTGTCCGTTTTGCATTCCGGCGCTTCGCTCTCCTCCGGAGGTCATTTCTAGCTTTCTTTCATGTGTGGGGATTAAACATTTCCGGATTGGACCGAGACTTGTCATGCGGCCTTGGTTTACTACCGGTAGACCGCCTGTCAAGTTTCGTATCATTTGGACTTCGTTTGATACTCCAACGGTTAACCGAGGGACCGAAAAGGCCTCGTGTGTGTTGCAGCCCAACACCCCTCCAATTTGGCCCAAAACCCACAAAACTCCGCTCCATGTCCTAGAGCGTTCGATCACGATCGCGTGGCCGAAAACCGCACCTCATTTGGACTCTCCTAGCTCCACTTATGCCTATAAATACACCCCCCCGAATTCGGATCTCTCTCCCTCTCCGAAACCCTAATCTCCAGATCCGCCGCTCCTCCCGCCAACGGACACGTCCGATTCGGGCCGGACGTGTCCGTCCCGCCGCCTCCAGCCTCCCACGCGTTGACACGTGGCGCCGCCACCAGCCGCCCGCCGCCGGGCCCGAAGGCCCAGAGCCGGCCCCGCACCGCCGATCCGGGCCGCGCCCGCCGCGCCTGCCGCCTCCCGCGGGCCGCCCGAGCGCCGCCGCCTCTCCTCTCGCCGGCTGCCGCCTCTGCCGGCGAGCCGCGCCACCTTGCTGCTCCGGCAACCGCGCCACCGCGCCCCGCCACGGCCGGGCCTCGCCGCCGCCGCCGTCTCGCCGCCACCGGCCGGCTCCGCCGCCCCCCTCAACCGGCCGGCGCCGCCGCCCCGTCCTCCGGCCTCCCTCACGCTCCGGCAAGCCGCCGCCTCCTCCCCCGTTGTTGCCGGTGAACAGTACCGCCGCCGTCTCGGGCCGCGTGCCCTGAACCCTAGATCTGGATCCTGGGGTAGTTCTTTTTTTTCACTAAGTCCCTAGATTTTTACTCCATATGCTCCTGTTCGAGGCCCCGTAACTTTGCATCCGTAGCTCCGATTCATGCATATGATATACCAAAATGTTCGCCTCGACGAGTAAATCATTTCATCCCATTGCATCATTTTCATTTGAGTTCATCTTGGTGCCCAAAATGCTGTTAGAAGGAGGCTTCGTGAGTTAATTGTCAGATCTGCTAGTTCATCTTAGACTTTTGTCATTTTTGCCATGATTATTGTGTGCATGCTATGCCTGTGAGTCCTTCATATGTTTTGTTAAGGATTTTGTCTTCTTTCCAGAGGTGCAACCCATGCATTTTTAGGATGTGTGTGGTGAATTGTGCAAGCTTGCAAAGTGAGGCACCCGGGAAATCTGTTTTCAGAGACTTCGTTGTTTTCACTAAGTCTGGGATATTTTAGTTCATGATGCCATATGTTCAGCTTGTTTCCTAGTGATCCGTGCCTCTTTTGAGGATGATCAGTAAAGGAGTTTTGTTAATCATGTTATGCTCTTTCCAGCCATGCCTTTGTTTGCAATTATGGAGCACCCTAGCTTGAGTCAATCGAGCTCTACTTTTGCTTCGTGGCGAATCTGGGCAGATCGTCAACTCGTTTGCGATTTTGCCGGCGTTGTTGTAGTTGATCCGTGCATGCTATGCCATTGTTCTTGCCATGTCTAGCTTGTATTTTGTGCCTTCTCAATGTATGTATGCCTGCCTTGCCATGACTTGCACCATGGTGAGTGCATCGAGCTCGTTTACATGCCTTCGTGAGTTATATTTCAGCATGTCTCAGTTTTCACTAAGTCTGAAAACTGATTGTGTTTTAGCTATGTTCGTGTGCCCGTTAATATATTTTGTGATCCCTTTTGGCCCCAGGTCACTTTGGGACTTTTGTTAAGCTTGTTGAGTAGCTCCATGCCATGTTATTACTTGTCATGTTCAGGTCATGTATCATGTTGTTTTGCTGCTCCGAAGAGGGCTTAGTGATCTGAAATTTCAGACTAGTGTTAATTTCACTAAGTCTGGAATCTGTTTTGCATTTGCGTTTTTGCCATGCTTGTTTGAACCTCATAATGGATGAATTGGCCGTGGCTCAGTGCTAGTCTTTTGTTAAGAATCTTGTGTGCATCCCTTCCATGTATTTTGTTGTCACGTTTGGTGGCTGTAGCATGTTCGTTGCATTGCGTTTAGATGCCTACTTGCTGTAAATCGCAGACCGGTGTCATATCTTAAAACACTTGCCATTTCCAAACCGTAACTCCGATCCCGATGATCTTTATATCGTTTTCAAGCGATTTCATCCCCTCTATCTAGTGGCACCCTTGGAATTCCAAGTTGAGGCCAGGTTCATGCATTTCCTGTCATATCTTGCATTTTGCATCCCGCATAGCATATCATCATTTCATCATATTGCTTGGTCTTGCACGTGGTTGATTGTATCCTTGTTGCTTGTTTGTCTTGTTGGGTAGAGCCGGGAGACGAGTTTGCTACCGAGGAGCCCGTTGAGTTTGCTTGTGAGGATCCAGTCAACACTGACAACAGTGCAGGCAAGATGATCATACCCTCGAAATCACTACTATCTTTGCTATGCTAGTTTGCTCGCTCTTGCTATGCCAATGCTACGATGCCTACCTTTTGCTTGTCAGCCTCCTAATTGCCATGTCAACCTCTAACCCACCTTGTCCTAGCAAACCGTTGATTGGCTATGTTACCGCTTTGCTCAGCCCCTCTTATAGCGTTGCTAGTTGCAGGTGAAGTTTGGAGGCCGTTCCTTGTTGGAACATTTATTTACTTGTTGGGATATCATTATATTGCTATGTTATCTTAATGCATCTATATACTGGGTAAAGGGTGGAAGGCTCGGCCTCTCGCCTAGTGTTTTGTTCCACTCTTGCCGCCCTAGTTTCCGTCATATCGGTGTTATGTTCCCGGATTTTGCGTTCCTTACGCGGTTGGGTTATAATGGGAACCCCTTGATAGTTCGCCTTGTTTAAAGCTTTTCCAGCAATGCCCAACATTGGTTTTACCATTTGTCACCTAGCCTTTTCTTTCCCTTGGGTTCTGCAGACTCAAGGGTCATCTTATTTTACCCCCCGGGCCAGTGCTCCTCTGAGTGTTGGTCCAAACTAGAGCCCCTTGCAGCGCCACCTCGGGGAAACTCGAGGGCTGGTTTTAGTTGTACGGATTGCTTATCTGAGTGTGCCCTGAGAAAGAGATATGTGCAGCTCCTATCGGGATTT
>NW_024111771.1:0-13879 GCF_003073215.2 Triticum urartu | reverse complement strand
GTAAGGCATCCTGACGTAGAGTTTTGACTCTTCTCTTCTCAAATTTCACTAAAAAAAATTTAGGATCACGCGGGTATCTTGGAATCATTCCGATGGTTTTATGACGAGAACATTGTCTTGGTGCCTCCTGTCAGGGGTTTTGTGGAAGTGTCCCGGGGAGTTGAGCTCTGAGGTGTTGTCGTCATAATTTTATCGTTGCAGTTCTGGAATACCTGAGTTTAGTTTCACCGACATCGAAAATCTCTTTTATGCAGTTCGTTGGTGAGATAACCTCGATGCCACCCAGTACTGGGGCGGGAGTTCGGGAGTATCGCCATAACTTGTATAACGGATGCTTTTCGAAGGTTGAGGTAGATGGTTTCTGAAGGTTTCTTGGTTATGTGTTGAAGGATGGATACAGCTGGATGTAGGATTTGCTAGTTTGGGTGAGATATTATGCTTCCCCTGTATCCCCAACACCTGATTGCATAACCGGGAAAATTTCGGGAGTTTATAAGTGGTAATTCAAGTAGCTCTTAGGATATCTTTCCGACGGATATATGATATGAAATTGGGGTTCGACGTCTAGTGGTCTGCCTATTCACGGTCGGTTTTACAGTGGTCTCGTTGTGTCTTAAAGAGTCCTTGGCTATGCCGACTCGGGGACGCTTCGTATGTCATGTGCACTGCCTTGTACATGATGGTGCTGTACGATCGAGCCCGTGTAGGCCCCACCACGAAAACTTTGGACAAAACCTCTATCATATGTTTGTTCCGGTTTATTCTGCAAGCCAATCCTTTGTTTTGTTTTGAGTTGTGGTATTCGAGTTGCTTCGAAGTCAAATGTTGATTCCATACCTTTCCTAAGCGGTGTTCTCATGTTCCTATGTGAATACCAATCCTTCATGATCATCGAGATGGTCATGTCAATCCGTTTCAACCGGCGTGTTTTCTCTTCAAGTGGATCCGATCATTTCAACATCAGCAAGATCAATTATCATTTCTTCTCAACGGTGTTCATTTCATTCATCCCAAGCTGCCTTTGTTTTCCTGCCCACCCACCCTTTTTCTTCGAGGACTCGGATTTCTTTATCAAGTATCCATTTTATTATGGAAGTCTCTCCATTCTTCTTCCTTCATGTTCTTACCCGGTGATTCTCATGAAGATTTTAACGGAGCTTCAAGTTTGTCACTCTTCACTCATTTTCTTCTCTGGTGGATTCAATTCAAGCTTTCGGTGTTGATCATATTCTTTTCCGTATTTCAAGGCTTTCTCATGCCGGTGCAATTCTTAATCGTTCACCTCTCGCTATTCTATTGTTCCGGAGTGCTCAAGATATCTCGATGATTCGTGTTTTCCACTCTGCTTTCGTTCAACCTATTTCGAGGTTGTTATCCCATTCAAGCCTTTTAATTCAACTGGTGCAACCTCTCTTTTAAATCATTTCAACGGTGTTTTCTTTTCAGTGGGCCCTAACCCACAGGTCTGTTCCCAGGATCTTACTTGACTCTTCTTATTTTCCCGGAGCTATCCTAAATTCCTTTTAAAGTTTGACGTAAGAATGAGTTATCATCAGTCAAATGCCATCTCCTAGATCTTTCACAATTCTTTTCATCGTTGGCTCAACCTCTTCGTTTTGATTCTTCCGGAGTTTCTAAATAATTCATGGTGGTGTTTCTTGTCGTCATTCTCGGAGATTTGAAGACCGAAGAAGAGTTTTACCTCCATATTTTGCCCCACTCTCCTCAAGATTCGTGATTCTAGCTTGTTGCCATCCTCTCATAATTGTTCGATTGTGAGAATTCTTTTTATCCATCCGGAGCAATTCAGGAGCCTTTTCAGTTTGTTCATCCGGAGTCCATCAATGCAGGTTTATTCATTCCTAGCTTTCATTTATCGTTCTCCTAATCTTACCGGTGCATCAATCAAATATCCTCTAATCGGCTCGTGATCTCTTCGTTCTCATGTATCTAAATCCTCGCAAGCATCTTCGTTCATTTTATATTTCTTCTCGGTGTTTCTTTATGTTTTATTCATTCTTTTTCAATTCTTATGGTGGTTCGTTCAAGAGTTTTCTTCCTTCGTGTATCATATCCCTTCATGTATCATATCTATGCATTCGTGCTTTTCAAATTCTACCGTTGGTGCATTGAAGACCTTCCCAAGTTTGCGCTATATCTATCTTAATCCTTTCGACGAGAATAAGTAGTATGCCAAATCCGTTGCTTGGCATCAATTTAATTGGTGAAGGATAAGCATAATGTAATTCTTATTCTTGTTTCATCGAGTGAATTTAATTCTTTATTCCGAAGGCTCATCAAATTCTTGATTTTCTTTTGTTCATCTTTTATTTCCCGGAGTTCCAAGTTCTCTCAATTATATCATCACGGAGATCGATCTAAATCATTACAAGGTTTTACCTTGTGTTTTCAACTTCCCTTTCTTCTCGTTATCCTTTGGTTACCGGAGTTCTTCATGGAGGTTCTACTTGTTGGTTCATAGAGGATTAATATTCCTTCTCGAAACGTTCATCAACTTTCTTTTCAGAGGAGCTCAAGTTTTGTTCATCTTGCAATCCGGAGTTCAATCTTTCTTCCGTATCATTGGAGGTGGTATTATGTCATTCTTGATAATTTGAGTTCAAGTTTTCATGATTCACATGTTGCCATGTATGAGATATTTTAAATCCATCAATCTCTTCGTTGGAATTATCTTGGGTTATATTTCACCTAAAGCCTTCCCTGAGGATTGTTGCTATTTATGGTGCTTATAAATGATCCAAGATCTTCTTTATCCTCCCGGTGGAAATATCTTTCTCGCCAATTTGTTCATACCAATCCAATTCTTTTCCCGCGAGTGGCAGGTTGTCACCTCTTAATTTGAGATGTATTCCATAAAACCATATCAAGCTTATTCCTTTTGTTGTTGGTTTTCCAACAACACCATTCTAGCTTTTGTTGTAAGCATGCTACCTCGAGATCTTGTTGCCCTTCGTTCATCCCATTCCATTCTTAGTTTTGTTCCGGAGGCATTGCGTGTTGTTTTGTTCAACCCATCATCTTGGTTGTCAAGATCATGTTCAGTTCCTTCCATTTTCACTCGAAGTGCTGCCCAAATTATACCATTCTTTTCCCCTCTATCTTGTTTTAACCGGAGTGTCATACGAATTTGTTCTTCCTTGTTCCTCTTCCCTACCGGAGTGCTTTCAACTTTGTTTACCTTCATTGTATTCTTTTCTTAAATTTGTTCAACCTCTCAAGGTTCTTTGGTTTCACTCGTTTGTCAAAGGAGCAACTTAGTTTTACCTCTTCTCTTCTCTTCCGTTTTTCCCTCTGGTGCCATTCTAGATCTCGGGACGAGATCCTCTCGTAGTGGTGGAGTGTTGTGACGCCCCAAGACCGGAGCTTCAGATGCCTTCCATGTTTCCGAGTGTTGTCGGGTGATTCATTCTGGTTCGTTGCATCATGTGCATTGCATCATGTCATCATATCATCATGTCATAAGTCTTTTTGCATCTCAAGTAAATAAATTGTGTGGATCTTTGATCCATTTAAATCGAGGGATATTCACAATGGTGATTTCTCTTTACAACATATTCAAAGTCTCCAATATTATTAAGGAGCTATAATAAAATATTCCATTAATGGGAATGCACCATTACACACTTATATTTTAATTTCATGCCTTCCCTACCCTCACTTCTTATTCAAATCATTTGATTTTAAATCAAATGAGTTTGAATTTAAATCTTTCAATCATGGCTTTTTCTATTTTCTTGGAATAAGCACATTTTTGTGAGTCCGGGAAAAATATCCGCGTGTCCAACTTCTTCCCCTAACCCCCTCTTTCTTTTTCTTTCTCTTTATTTGTTTTCTGCTAAAGAAAATAAGAGAAGGGAGGAGAGAGGAGCCAGCCCAGTCATCCTCCAAGCCGTCCCATCCCTGCGGCCCACCTAAGCCCTACCAGCGCCCCTCCTAAACCCTAGCACGATTCCCTGATCCACTCCCTCTCCCTCTCGTCCTCCCCCCGCCGCCACACACACATCTCACAGGAGAGGAGCGCCCGCGCCCGAGACCTTCTGCGCCCGATCCCCTCGGCCTCCACCTCGCCATCCCGTCGCCGCGTCAGGTCGCCGCCGGTGACCACAACCCGCGCCGCGCCCTCGTCCCGTTCCCCTCTGCCTCCTCCCGAGCGCCCCTCCTTCCAGCAAGCGCGCCCGCCGGCGTCGACCACCACCACCAGGAGCTCCGCCGCCCCTCCGCTCCTGTTTCCTCTCCTACGCCTCCACCGGCATGGAGCCACGCCAAGACGCCGCCGCTGCTCTGCTTCTTGACGAGCAGACGACGAGGCGCCCGCTCGCCCGCGTCTCACGTTGACCGCAGCCGTCGCCCCGCATCGCCAGCAGCAAGCCGCCACCGTTGCCTCTGTTTCGAGCCCTTGTGATGCTGCTGTCGAGCCCTACTTCGTCTGAAGCTCCAACGCCAAGTCCCTCACCAAGCCGCCGCCATTTGCCCTGCCACCGGCCTGCCTCCTAGTTCGGATCCGGCCGAGCTCTCCCCGTCGCCGGTTGCCTCGCCGACCCGCCGCTTCTCGCGCCTGCCATCCCGTTCCTTGCCTTGCTGCTGCAGCCGCCTCCTTGCCATGGCCATCGCCAAGTTCCCCCAGGACCCGTGGAGCATGTGCGGGAGAACCAAGTCCGAAGACTACCATGGCTGCGATCTCGCCCAGTAACACTACGGTTCATCAAGACCGTCTTGGATTTTAGCCAAGTTCCACTACCGTCGCCCCTCAAAACGCAAAGTACCCCCAACGGACTCGACAAGAACCACATGCACGATTACGCCCGGCGATGCGACAAGTACATCTACCGACAACCCCGAACATCTACGATCGTGAACGACTACACCGCTTGACCCGAACCGCTCCGATAACGCACGCTTCGAAGGTATAACCCCGAAACGACCGCCCGTGGACGAATGCATATGTTGTATGAAATGCTCGCGGTTGCACCGTGTCCGACGTGTTTCTTGCATGTTCCCCATTGCCATGCCGTCATCTTGCATCGTGTCCGACGTGTTTCTTGCATGTTCCCCATTGCCATGCCGTCGTCTCGTGGGAACCCGGTTACCGGGATCACCCCACCTTCTATCGCATGTCACGCTCCCGCACACTTTTCCTTTTGCATCGGTATCTCCGTGAGCTATCGGAACCGGAATGTTGTCGTGGTACCATTTCCGCTGTCATTGTCGTGGCACCCCTTTCGTTTCCGCCATGATGACAAATGCTTATGTTTCTTAAAAATTGCATGAACTTAAACATGTCATTCGCATCATGATAATAACATTTAAATGTTAAAATTGTTGTTGCACCAAATTGATAATTGCATATGGGGATTTACCGGATTTGTTGTTTGTTATATGCGGCCCCATTTAAATTGTTTAGTTGGTATAGTTTTGTTATGCTTCACCTCTTGCCATGTTAACCAACATTTAATATTGTTGAGTACCTAAAGGGAGAGAACTAAATAATCGATGTGGTGTTTCGTCAATATGCAACTCGTTGCATATTGAGCTCCACTTAATTTGTAGGGTTGCTTGTGCACTTACCATGCCATGCCTCTTAAACCGGACATGCATCATACTTGTTTGCGCATCGTGCCATGCTTATGTGATGTTTGTTCACCATGATTGTTTGCTTCTTTCCGGTGTTGCTTCTTCGGGTTGGTTCCGATAACGTCGTGTTGTGAGGATTTCGTTCGACTACGTCGTTTGTCTTCTTCATGGACTCGTTCTTCTTCTTTGCGGGATCTCAGGCAAGATGATCATACCCTCGAAATCACTTCTATCTTTGCTTGCTAGATGCTCGCTCTTTTGCTATGCCTATGATGCGATACCTACCATTTGCTTATCATGCCTCCTATATTGTTGACCAAGCTTCTAACCCACCTTGTCCTAGAAAACCGTTGTTTGGCTATGTTACCGCTTTGCTCAGCCCCTCTTATAGCGTTGTTAGTTGCAGGTGAAGATTGAAGTTCGTTCCTTGTTGGAACATGGAGATGTTGTTCCTTGTTGGAACATGTTTACTTGTTGGGATATCACAATATCTCTTATTTAATTAATGCATCTATATATTTGGTAAAGGGTGGAAGGCTCGGCCTTATGCCTGGTGTTTTGTTCCACTCTTGCCGCCCTAGTTTCTGTCATATCGGTGTTATGTTCCCGGATTTTGCGTTCCTTATGCGGTTGGGCAATAATGGGAACCCCTTGATAGTTCGCCTTAAGTAAAGCTCTTCCAGCAATGCCCAACATTGGTTTTACCATTCGCCACCTAGCCTCTTTTTCCCTTGGGTTTCGCGGACTCAAGGGTCATCTTTATTTTAACCCCCCGGGCCAGTGCTCCTCTGAGTGTTGGTCCGAACTGAGCTGCCTGCGGGGCCACCTGGGGAAACTTGGGTGGTTTACCCACACTAGTCTATCTGAGTGTGCCCTGAGAACGAGATATGTGCAGCTCCTATCGGGATTTGTCAGCACATTCGGGCGGTGTTGCTGGACTTGTTTTACCATTGTCGAAATGTCTTGTAACCGGGATACCGAGTCTGATCGGAAGTCTCGGGAGGAGGTCTATTCCTTCGTTGACCGTGAGAGCTTGTCATGGGCTAAGTTGGGACACCCCTGCAGGGTTTTGAACTTTCGAAAAGCCGTGCCCGTGGTTATGGGCAGATGGGAATTTGTTAATGTCCGATTGTAGATAACTTGAACCTTAACTTAATTAAAATGAGTCAACTGCGTGTGTTACCGTGATGGTCTCTTTCCGGCGGAGTCCGGGAAGTGAACACGGTGCTGGAGTTATGCTTGACGTAGGTTGTTTTAGGATCACTTCTTGATCATACTTTTATCGACCGTGCTTTGCCTTCTCTTCTCGCTCTCATTTGCGTATGTTAGCCACCATATATGCTAGTCGCTTGCTGCAGCTCCACCTCATACTTTTACCTTACCCATAAGCTTAAATAGTCTTGATCGCGAGGGTGCGAGATTGCTGAGTCCCTGTGGCTCACAGATACTTCCAAAACCAGCTTGCAGGTGCCGATGAGTCCGTGCAGACGACGCAACCAAGCTCAGGAGGAGCTCGATGAAGACCTTGTCCTTTGTGTTGTTTCGTTCTAGTTGATCAGTAGTGGAGCCCAGTTGGGGTCGATC
This sequence comes from Triticum urartu, assembly GCF_003073215.2. Classification (NCBI taxonomy): domain Eukaryota; kingdom Viridiplantae; phylum Streptophyta; class Magnoliopsida; order Poales; family Poaceae; genus Triticum; species Triticum urartu. The sequence continues at coordinate 6,703 of NW_024111771.1, read as the reverse complement.
GGGGACCTTTGTCGCATTTGGGGTTCTTCTTTTATTTTGGTTCCGTAGTCGGACCTTGATTGTATCTGGATGATGTAATGTTTTATTCATGTAATTGTGTGAAGTGGCGATTGTAAGCCAACTATGTATCTCTTTCCCTTATTATATTACATGGGATGTTGTGAAGATTGCCTAACTTGCGACATATGCCTTCAATGCGATTATGTCTCTAAGTCGTGCCTCGACACGTGGGAGCTATAGTCGCATTGAGGGTGTTACAAGTTGGTAATCAGAGCCTTCCCCGACCTTAGGAGCCCCATTGCTTGATCGTTTTTAGCGGCCGAGTTGTGTCCAGAAAAATGTTTTGAGTCATTTAGGAATTATATATCGGAGAGTTTAGGAATTCTTTTTACTTCCCAGTCTCCTCATCGCTCTGGTAAGGCATCCTGACGTAGAGTTTTGGCTCTTCTCTTCTCAAATTTCACTAAAAAAATTTTAGGATCACGCGGGTATCTTGGAATCGTTCCGATGGTTTTATGATGAGAACATTGTCTTGGTGCCTCCTGTCAGGGGTTTAGTGGAAGTGTCCCGGGGAGTTGAGCTCTGAGGTGTTGTCATCATAATTTTATCGTTGTAGTTCTGGAATACCTGAGTTTAGTACGCCGACATCGAAAATCTCTTTTATGCAGTTCGTTGGTGAGATAACCTCGACGCCACCTAGTACTGGGGCGGGAGTTCGGGAGTATTGCCATAACTTGTATAACGGATGCTTTTCGAAGGTTGAGGTAGATGGTTTCCGAAGGTTTCTTGGTTATGTGTTGAAGGATGGATACAGCTGGATGTAGGATTTGCTAGTTTGGGTGAGATATTATGCTTCCCCTGTATCCCCAACACCTGATTGCATAACCGGGAAAAATTCGGGAGTTTGTAAGTGGGAATTCAAGTAGCTCTTAGGATATCTTTCCGTCAGATGTATGATATGAAATTGGGGTTCGACGTCTAGTGGTCCGCCTATTCATGGTCGGTTTTACAGTGGTCTCGTTGTGTCTTAAAGAGTCCTTGGCTATGCCGACTCGGGGACGCTTCGTATGTCATGTGCACTGCCTTGTACATGATGGTGCTGTACGATCGAGCCCGTGTAGGCCCCACCACAAAAACTTCGGATGAAATCTCTATCATATGTTTGTTCCGGTTTATTCTGCAAGCCAATCCTTTGTTTTGTTTTGAGTTGTGGTACTCGAGTTGCTTCGAAGTCAAATGTTGATTCCATACCTTTCCTAAGCGGTGTTCTCATATTTCCTTGAGAATACAAATCCTTCTCATTTATTGAGATTGTCATGTCAATCCTTTTTCACCGGTGTGTTTCTCTTCAAGTGGATTCGATCACTTCAACATTTGCAAGATCCAATCTCAGCTCTTCTCAACGGTGCTTTCCCACCCTCCCTCCCTTGTTTTCTTCGAGGACTCGGATTTCTTTATCAAGTATCCATTTTATTATGGAAGTCTCTCCATTCTTCTTCCTTCATGTTCTTACCCGGTGATTCTCATGAAGATTTTAACGGAGCTTCAAGTTTGTCACTCTTCACTCATTTTCTTCTCTGGTGGATTCAATTCAAGCTTTTCGGTGTTGATCATATTGTTTTCCGTATTTCAATCGGTGTTGATCATATCTTTTTCCTCGTTTCAAATACCTTCTCATGCCGGTGCACCTCATATTCATTCACGTCTCGCTATTTAATTGTTCCGGAGTGCTGAAGATATCTCGAAGATTCGTGTATCCACTCTTCTTTCATTCAAGCAATTTCGAGGATGTTATATCATTCAAGCCTTTTTATTCAACCGGTGCATTCTCCTTTTCAAGTAATCATTTCAACGGTGTTTCTTTTGAGTGGGCCCTAACCCACAGGTCATTTTCCAGGATCTTACCTGACTCTTCTTATTTTCCCGGGGTTATTCTCAAATTCTTTTCGAAGTTTGACGTGAGAATGATTTTTTTCATCAGTCAGATGTGTTTCTCCAAGATCTTTCAATTTCTTTTCATCGTTGGCTCAACTTTTCCATTCTTCATTCCGGAGTGTCTCAATAATTCATGGTGGTGTCTCTCATCGTCTTTCATAACACTTGAAGACCGAAGAAGAATTTTTCCTCCATATGTTGCTCCATTCTCTTCAAGATTCGTGATTCTAGCTTGTTGCCATCCTCTCATAGTTGTTTTTGGATTGTGAGAATTCTTTTCAACTATCCGGAGCAAATTCAAGAGTCTTCTCAATTTGTTATCCGGAATCCATCTTTTCAAATATTATTCATTCTCAGCTTTCAGCTCTCGTTCTTCAATCTTACCGGTGCTTCGTTCAAGTGATCTTTAATCAGTTCGTGATCCCTTCGTTCTCATGTATCTAGTTTCTCTCAAGAATCTTCGTTCATCTGCAAATTCTTCCCGGTGATTCTTTATCTTTTATTCATTCATTTTCAATTCTTACGGTGGTTCGTTCAAGATTTCTTCTTCTTTCTTATCATATCAATTTATTCGTTGTTTCAACCCTTCCGGTGGTTCATTCAATACCTTCCCAAGTCTGATGTTATATCTCTCTTAATCTTTTCTACGAGAATAAGTAATATGCCAAATCCGTTGATTGTCATCAATTTAAATTGGTGAAGGATAAGCATAATGTAATTCTTACTCTTGTTTCATCCAAGTGATTTAATTCCTTATTCCGGAGGTTCATCAAAATTCTTGATTTCTTTTGTTCATCTTTCCTTTCCGGAGCTCCAAGTTATGTCAATTATATCACCACGGAGATTCATCTAAATTGTCGCAAGGCTTCGCTTGGGTTTTCAACTTCTCTTTCCTTTTGTTTGATCATCCTTTTATTACCGGAGTTCCTCATGGTGGTTCGTCAAGGATTCTTTTCATTCTTCAATTGTTCTTCAAGATATCTCTCGAAGCTATGATCCGCCAAGATATACTTCAAGTTGTCTTCTTCTTGCAATCCGGAGTGCTATTCTTTCAATCTTATCTTTTGAGGTGGTGTTATGTCATTGTTGACAATTTCCCTTCGTGTTTCATGATTCACAATCGGAATGACATATTTTAAACCCATCATTTTCAATTCGTTCATGAGTTCCTTGGTAACCCATCAATCTCTTCATTGGAGTTATCTTGGGTTATATTTCACCTAAACCCTTCCCTAAGGATTGTTGCTATTTATGGTGCTCAGAAATGACCCAAGTTCTTCATTTATCCTCCCGGTGAAATAAGTTCTCGTCTCCTTGTTGATATCAATCCAATCTATTGTTTTTCGTTAGTGGCAGAATTTCACCTCAAGTTTTTCAGATGTTTTCATAAGCCCACGAGCAGCTTATTATTTTCGTTGTTGATTTTTAACAACTCCGTTCAAGCCTTATTCATAAGGATGTTTTCTTTCAAATTCATCTGTGGGAAGAATTATCATTTTCTTCTCCATAATTTAATTCCAATGATCTACCTTCGATTCCTTCATCCGGAGGCATTGTGATGTTTCTTTTTCTCTCATCATCTCGAATTGTGAGGATCGTGTTCTTTCGTGCTTATCCATTTAACCGGAGTGTCGTGCCCTCTTTCCAAGTTCCTATTCAATTCGTTTCTTTTTAATCGGAGTGCTGCCCGAAGTTGTTTCTTCCTTGTTTCCTCTTTGCTAACGGAGTGCTTTCAACTTCATTTATCTCTGTTGTATTCTTTTCTCGAAATGGCTTAACCTTTTCAAGGTTCTTTGGTTTCACTCGTTTGTCAAAGAAGCAACTTAGTTTTACCTCTTCTCTTTCTCTTCCGTTTGCCCTCCGGTGCCATTCTAGAACTCAGGACGAGATCCTCTCATAGTGGTGGAGTGTTGTAACGCCCCGAGACTGATGTGCCAGGTGTCCTCCAGTTATTCGCAGTCGTTGCCATGTCATTTGCTTGCGTGTCGCATCTTGTCATGTCATCATGTACATTGCATCATCATGTTTTCAAATCTTGCATCCGTCCCGGCCTCCTCGTTCTCTCCGTTGTCCGTTCTGAGCCCAGACACACTTGCACGCGCCCGCGGCATGTCTGAAATAGTATTTTATAAGTGGCCGGAAAATGTTCTCGGTATGGGATGAGAGTTGACGTGTGGTCTTATTATAGTGTAGATAGACCGCCTGTCAAGTTTCATCACATTCGGAGATCGTTTGATGCCCCAACGGATAACTATAGCGGCAGTATAGCCGGTCTAACGTCGGACGTTTTCGTTCTCCGGAAACCGTGCCGGGCTGCATCTCTCCCCTCTCCTCTCAGACCAAACCGCTCTCCACAGTCCTCCTAGGCCCAGCCTACCCCTCTTTGCGCCGCGCATAGACCTCTCGTGCGCGTCCGAAACTTACCCGGACCCGACCCGAGCAGTCGTCACTGTTGTGTCCGGATCATCCCCAAACATCTACAAAATATCACTGTTTTCTTAATTGGGCTCCCTAACTATTTTATTCGCGACCGTCCGATTACGATCGTAGGGATGAGGTAGCCCCTAACCTAATCGACCTAATGTATATATATTGTCCAACCCTAAAATCTAGGGGGTTTGTCCCTGCCGCCGCCGCCACACTACATCTCCCACCTCGGGATCGATCCCCATCCAATCAGTTTGTGCGTCCCCAATCCAAAAATCCTGTCGATCTCCCCCTCCAACCAGCGCCTCCCCTGATTCCCTCGTCCACCTCCTGCAGCCCCGAGCGCCCGAGGCCCCAACAACCCGTGCACCAGCCGGCCACCGAAGCTCCTCCGCGGCCTCCTTCCTCGCCCGACGACCAGCGCCGCTGCCGACAACCACCACCAGGGACAGCCCCGCCCCGAGCGCCTCACCTTTCACACAAGCTCCGCGTCCACCTCGTCACCGGCCGACCGATCCAGCAGGACCCGCCTCGTCTCCGCCCGCGGGCTACCTCCGAAGTCAGAACGGAGCTCCACCGTCGCCTTGGTTTCGGATCCAGCCATCTCCGACGCCTCCTCGCCGGAGCCTGTTGCAGCTCCGCCCCGCCGCCGTTTGTCTCCTCTACCATCAGAGATGCCACGGCCGCACCCAAGCTGGCCTCGTTCCCCAGCCGTCCTAGCGAGCCTTCGGATTTGGCTCGTCCACGCCGGGGTTTTCCCAGTCGTCGCCTACCTCGTCTTCATCGCGCCAAGGTCGGCGTCCATCTGCTCAGCTTGCCTCGCTGCTGCTTCCCGTGCCTGCTTCCGCCAAGCCTCGCCATCCTTCTGCCGGTGCCCACCCGGAGATGAACGCAGCATCGTCCCGTTCGCCTCCTTCGTACACCTGCACTCCACGTCGAGCTCGTCCTCGAGCCCGACGCAGGTCCCGCCGACGAGCCCTGCTCCTTTCCTCGCCATCTCTGTTTCATTCTCCTGTATCTCTCTCTTCATTTCCTCCCTCTTTTCTTCCTCGTAGGGAACAACCAGAGCACCTCAGTGATCGCCGCCACCGGGATTCGCCAGGTCCGGCGAGGCCCTGCGTTCCCTGCCTCCTCCCCGCCAAGTTCGCTGCCGCCATCTTGTTTCTTCCCGACGGGCGCTTCGCCTTTGCTTCGAGGACGAGCCAGGCGCGCCCCGCGTTGACCCTCTGTATCGACCGCGCCAGGTAGCAGTGAGATTCGGCCCAAGCCGCTTCCCTACTACCACATCTCCACCGAGCTGGGCCAGGCCCATGGTGAGCCTCACCGCTGCGCCCCCTCCCACTGTTGGGCTGGACAGATCCGGCCCTTTTAGTATTTTTTTCCTCGGGACGATTTTGCTATTAATCCAGAGTTTGCCTGTTTTACAGAAAACCCCTTGTGCTTCATGCATTTAACAACTTCTCAACTGTGCATCTTTTGGAAAAACTTTATATATGAAATATGCTTAGAATTGCATCTAGTTTCATAATATGTCATTTCCATCCATGTTTAAAATGTTTAAAATGTTTTTTGATTAATTTTTGCTCTATGCCATGCTAAAATGGTTTAATTCATAACAAATAACCGTAACTCGGAATTTAATAAATTTTATATGTAAATGGGGTAGAAAAATGTCTAGTTTAACATGGTGTACTTGTTTTGCATGTTTAACAACTCTAAAATATGGTTTAGGGCAGAACACCACCAAATCTAAAATATGCACATGAGGAGTTTCCGGATTTGTTGTTCGTTGCTTCCGGCCTCATTTAACCTTGACTAGATGTGTAGTTTCTTTATGCTTCATCTCTTGCCATGCTAACAACATTTAATCTTGTTGGGTACATAAACGAGAGAGAACTAAATAAGTCATGTGGTGTTTTCTTCAATATGCAACTCCGTTGCATAATGGAGCTCCATTTAATTTGTAGGATTGTTTGTGCACTTTGCCATGCCATGCCTCATTAAACCGTACATGCATCATACTTGTTTGCGCATCATGCCATGTTTATGTGGTGGTTGTTTACTATGTTGTGTGCTTCTTTACGGTGTTGCTTCTTCGGGTTGGTTCCGATAATGTCACGTTTGCGAGGACCCGTTCGTCTTCGTCCGTTTGTCTTCTTCATGGACTCGTTCTTCTTCCTTGCGGGATCTCAGGCAAGATGATCATACCCTCGAAATCACTACTATCTTTGCTTTGCTAGATGCTCGCTCTTTTGCTATGCCTATGCTACGATGCCTACCACTTGCTTATCATGCCTCCCATATTGTGAACCAAGCCTCTAACCCACCTTGTCCTAGAAAA
>NW_024111770.1:0-9233 GCF_003073215.2 Triticum urartu | reverse complement strand
CCTCTGACTAATTTATTGCAAAAAGATATACCATTTGTCTTTGATGATGATTGTGTAGAAGCATTTGAAATACCTAAGAAAGCATTAGTCACTGCACCTATTGTTCAGCCACCTGATCGGAACCTACCCTTTGAAATTATGTGTGATGCTAGTGATTATGCTGTAGGTGCTGTTCTAGGACAAAGAGTTGATAAGAAATTAAATGTTATTCATTATGCTAGTAAGACTCTAGACAATGCTCAAAGAAATTATGCTACTACTGAAAAAGAGCTTTTAGAAGTTGTATTTGCTTGTGATAAGTTCATATCTTATATTGTTGATTCTAAAGTAACTGTTCAAACTGATCATGATGCTATTAAATATCTTATGGAAAAGAAAGATGCTAAACCTAGACTTATTAGATGGGTTCTCTTGCTACAAGAATTTGATTTGCATTTTGTTGATAGAAAGGGAGCTGAGAACCCCGTTGCAGACAACTTGTCTAGGTTAGAAAATATTCTTGATGACCCACTACCTATTAATGATAGCTTTCCTGATGAACAATAAATATTATAAGTACTTCTCTTAGTACTCCATGGTATGCTGATTATGCTAATTATATTGTTGCTAAGTTTATACCACCTAGCTTCACATACCAACAAAAGAAAAAAGTTCTTCTATGATTTAAGACATTACTTTTGGGATGACCCACATCTTTATAAGGAAGGAGTAGATGGTGTTATTAGACGTTGTGTACCTGAGCATGAACAGGAACAGATCCTACGCAAGTATCACTCCGAAGCTTATGGAGGACACCATGCTCGAGATAGAACTGCACATAAGGTATTCCAATCTGGTTTTTATTGGCCTACTCTCTTCAAGGTTGCCCGTAAGTTTGTCTTATCTTGTGATGAATGTCGAAGAATTGGTAATATCAGTAGACGTCAAGAAATGCCTATAAACTATTCACTCGTTATTGAACCATTTGATGTTTGGGGCTTTGATTATATGGGACCTTTGAAGGAAATATGCCCTAGAGGCAATAATAAAGTTATTATTTATTTCCTTATATCATGATAAAAGTTTATTATTCATGCTAGAATTGTATTAACCGGAAACATAATACATGTGTGAATACATAGACAAACAGAGTGTCACTTGTATGCCTCTACTTGACTAGCTCGTTAATCAAAGATGGTTATGTTTCGTAACCATGGACAAAGAGTTGTCATTTGATTAACGGGATCACATAATTAGTTGAATGATCTGATTGACATGAGCCATTCCATTAGCTTAGCACCCGATCGTTTAGTATGTTGCTATTGCTTTCTTCATGACTTATACATGTTCCTATGACTATGAGATTATGCAACTCCTGTTTGCCGGAGGAACACTTTGTGTGCTACCAAACATCACAACGTAACTGGGTGATTATAAAGGAGCTCTACAGGTGTCTCCAAAGGTACATGTCGGTTTGGCGTATTTCGAGATTAGGATTTGTCACTCCGATTGTCGGAGAGGTATCTCTGGGCCCTCTCGATAATGCACATCACTGAAGCCTTGCAAGCATTGCAACTAATGAGTTATTTGCGGGATGATGTATTACGGAACAAGTAAAGAGACTTGCCGGTAATGAGACGGGCAAGTAACATACCGATGACAAAGGGAACAACGTATGTTGTTATGCGGTCTGACCGATAAAAGATCTTCGTAGAATATGTAGGAGCCAATATGAGCATCCAGGTTCCTCTATTGGTTATTGACCGGAGACGTGTCTCGGTCATGTCTACATTGTTCTCGAACCCGTAGGGTCCGCACGCTTAAGGTTACGATGACAGTTATATTATGAGTTTATGCATTTGGATGTACTGAAGTTTGTTCGGAGTCCCGGATGTGATCACGGACATGACGAGGAGTCTCGAAATGGTCGAGACATAAAGATTGATATATTGGAAGCCTATATTTGGATATCGGAAGCGTTCCTGGTGAAATCGGGATTTTACCGGATTACCGGGAGGTTACCGGCACCCCCCGGGAGGTATATGGGCCTTAGTGGGCCTTAGTGGAAGAGAGGAGAGGTGGCCAGAGATGGGCCGCGCGCCCCTCCCCCCTTTGGTCCGAATAGGACAAGGAGAGGGGGTCGGCCCCCCTTCTTCCTCTCTCTCCTCTTTTCCTCCCTCCGCGAATCCTATTCCAACTAGGAAAGGGGGGAGTCCTACTCCCGGAAGGAGTAGGACTCCTCCTGGCGCGCCACCTCTTGGACGGCCAGCCCCCCCCCTTTTGAGCCTTTATATACGGAGGCACGGGGCCCCCCTAGAGACAAGTTGATCCACGTGATCATATTCTTAGCCGTGTGCGGTGCCCCCTTCCACCATAGTCCTCGATAATATTGTAGCGGTGCTTAGGCGAAGCCCTGCGACGGTAGTACATCAAGATCGTCACCACGCCGTCGTGCTGATGGAACTCTTCCCCGACACTTTGCTGGATCGGAGTCCGGGGATCGTCATCGAGCTGAACGTGTGCTAGAAGTCGGAGGTGCCGTAGTTTCGGTGCTTGATCGGTCGGGCCATGGAGACGTACGACTACATCAACCAAGTTAACGCTTCCATTGTCGATCTACAAGGGTACATAGATCACACTCTCCCCCTCTCGTTGCTATGCATCACCATGATCTTGCGTGTTCGTAGGAATTTTTTTGAAATTACTACGAAAGCCAACAGTGGCATCCGAGCCTAGGTTTTATGTGTTGATGTTATATGCACGAGTAGAACACAAGTGAGTTGTGGGCGATATAAGTCATACTGCTTACCAGCATGTCATACTTTGGTTCGGCGGTATTGTTGGACGAAGCAGCCTAGACCGACATTACGCGTACGCTTACGCGAGACCGGTTCTCCCGACGTGCTTTGCACAAAGGTGGCTAGCGGGTGATAGTTTCTCCAACTTTAGTTGAACCGAGTGTGGCTACGCCCGGTCCTTGCGAAGGTTAAAACAGCACCAACTTGACAAACTATCATTGTGGTTTTGATGCGTAGGTAAGATTGGTTCTTGCTTAAAGCCGTAGCAGCCACGTAAAACTTGCAACAACAAAGTAGAGGACGTCTAACTTGTTTTTGCAGGGCATGTTGTGATGTGATATGGTCAAGACATGATGCTAAATTTTATTGTATGAGATGATCATGTTTTGTAACCGAGTTATCGGCAACTGGCAGGAGCCATATGGTTGTCGTTTTATTGTATGCAATGCAATCGCGTTGTAATGCTTTACTTTATCACTAAGCGGTAGCGATAGTCGTGGAAGCATGAGATTGGCGAGACGAGAATGATGCTACGATGGAGATGAAGGTGTCGCGCCGGTGACGATGGTGATCACGACGGTGCTTCGAGGATGGAGATCACAAGCACAAGATGATGATGGCCATATCATATCACTTATATTGATTGCATGTGATGTTTATCTTTTATGCATCTTATCTTGCTTTGATTGACGGTGGCATTATAAGATGATCTCTCACTAATTATCAAGAAGTGTTCTCTCTGAGTATGCATCGTTGCGAAAATTCTTCGTGCTGAGACACCATGTGATGATCGGGTGTGATAGGCTCTACGTTCAAATACAACGGGTGCAAAACAGTTGCACACGCAGGATACTCAGGTTATACTTGACGAGCCAAGCATATACAGATATGGCCTCGAAACACGGAGATCGAAAGGTCGAGCGTGAATCATATAGTAGATATGATCAACATGGTGATGTTCACCAATGAAACTACTCCATCTCACGTGATGATCGGACTTGGTTTAGTTGACTTGGATCACGTAATCACTTAGAGGATTAGAGGGATGTCTATCTAAGTGGGAGTTCTTTAAGTAATATGATTAATTGAACCTAAATTTATCATGAACTTAGTACCTGATAGTATCTTGCTTATGTATGTTTGATTGTAGATAAATGGCCCGTGCTGTTGTTCCGTTGAATTTTAATGCGTTCCTTGAGAAAGCAAAGTTGAAAGATGATGGTAGCAATTACATGGACTGGGTCCGTAACTTGAGGATTATCCTCATTGCTGCACAGAAGAATTACGTCCTGGAAGCACCGCTGGGTGCCAGGCCTGCTGCTGGAGCAACACCAGATGTTATGAACGTCTGGCAGAGCAAAGCTGATGACTACTCGATAGTTCAATGTGCCATGCTTTACGGCTTAGAACCGGGACTTCAACGACGTTTTGAACGTCATGGGGCATATGAGATGTTCCAGGAGTTGAAGTTAATATTTCAAGCAAATGCCCGGATTGAGAGATATGAAGTCTCGAATAAGTTCTATAGCTGCAAGATGGAGGAGAACAGTTCTGTCAGTGAGCATATACTCAAGATGTCTGGGTATTGTAATCACTTGATTCAACTGGGAGTTAATCTTCCGAATGATAGCGTCATTGGCAGAATTCTCCAATCACTTCCACCAAGCTACAAGAGCTTCATGATGAACTATAATATGCAAGGGATGAATAAGTCTATTCTCGAGCTCTTCGCAATGCTGAAAGCTGCGGAGGTAGAAATCAAGAAGGAGCATCAAGTGTTGATGGTCAACAAGACCACTAGTTTCAAGAAAAAGGGCAAAGGGAAGAAGAAGGGGAACTTCAAGAAGAATAGCAAGCAAGTTGCTGCTCAAGAGAAGAAACCCAAGTCTGGACCTAAGCCTGAAACTGAGTGCTTCTACTGCAAGCAGACTGGTCACTGGAAGCGGAACTGCCCCAAGTATTTGGCGGATAAGAAGGATGGCAAGGTGAACAAAGGTATATGTGATATACATATTATTGATGTGTACCTTACTAATGGTCGCAGTAGCACCTGGGTATTTGATACTGGTTCTGTTGCTAATATTTGCAACTCGAAATAGGGACTACGGATTAAGCGAAGATTGGCTAAGGACGAGGTGACGATGCGCGTGGGAAACGGTTACAAAGTTGATGTGATCGCAGTCGGCGCGCTACCTCTACATCTACCTTCGGGATTAATATTAGACCTAAATAATTGTTATTTGGTGCCAGCGTTAAGCATGAACATTATATCTGGATCTTGTTTGATGCGAGACGGTTATTCATTTAAATCAGAGAATAATGGTTGTTCTATTTATATGAGTAATATCTTTTATGGTCATGCACCCTTGAAGAATGGTCTATTCTTATTGAATCTCGATAGTAGTGACACACATATTCATAATGTTGAAGCCAAAAGATGCAGAGTTGATAATGATAGTGCAACTTATTTGTGGCACTGCCGTTTAGGTCATATCGGTGTAAAGCGCATGAAGAAACTCCATACTGACGGACTTTTGGAACCACTTGATTATGAATCACTTGGTACTTGCGAACCGTGCCTCATGGGCAAGATGACTAAAACGCCGTTCTCCGGTACTATGGAGAGAGCAACAGATTTGTTGGAAATCATACACACAGATGTATGTGGTCCGATGAATATTGAAGCTCGTGGAGGATATCGTTATTTTCTCACCTTCACAGATGACTTAAGAAGATATGGGTATATCTACTTAATGAAACATAAGTCTAAAACGTTTGAAAAGTTCAAAGAATTTCAGAGTGAAGTTGAAAATCATCGTAACAAGAAAATAAAGTTTCTACGATCTGATCGTGGAGGAGAATATTTGAGTTACGAGTTTGGTGTACAGTTGAAACAATGCGGAATAGTTTCGCAACTCATGCCACCTGGAACACCACAGCGTAATGGTGTGTCCGAACGTCGTAATCGTACTTTACTAGATATGGTGCGATCTATGATGTCTCTTACTGATTTACCGCTATCGTTTTGCGGTTATGCTTTGGAGACGGCCGCATTCACGTTAAATAGGGCACCATCAAAATCCGTTGAGACGACGCCGTATGAACTATGGTTTGTCAAGAAACCAAAGTTGTCGTTTCTGAAAGTTTGGGGCTGCAATGCTTATGTGAAAAAGATTCAACTTGATAAGCTCGAACCCAAATCGGAGAAATGTGTCTTCATAGGATATCCAAAGGAGACTATTGGATACACCTTCTATCACAGATCCGAAGGCAAGACTTTTGTTGCTAAGTTCGGAAATTTTCTGGAGGAGATTCTCTCGAAAGAAGTGAGTGGGAGGAAAGTAGAACTTGACGAGGTAACTATACCTGCTCCCTTATTGGAAAGTAGTGCATCATAGAAAATTGTTTCTGTGACACCTACACCAATTAGTGAGGAAGCTAATGATAATGATCATGAAACTTCAAAACAAGACACTACTGAACCTCGTAGATCAACCAGTGTGAGATCCGCGCCAGAGTGGTACGGTAATCCTATTCTGGAAGTCATGCTACTAGATCATGATGAACCTACGAACTATGAAGAAGCGATGGTGAGCCCAGATTCCGCAAAATGGCTTGAAGCCATGAAATCTGAGATGGGATCCATGTATGAGAAGAAAGTGTGGACTTTGGTTGACTTGCCCAATGATCGGCAAGCAATTGAGAATAAATGGATCTTCAAGAAGAAGACTGACACCGACGGTAATATTACTGTCTATAAAGCTCGACTTGTCGCAAAAGGGTTTTGGCAAGTTCAAGGGATTGACTACGATGAGACCTTCTCACCCGTAGCGATGCTTAAGTCTGTCCGAATCATGTTAGCAATTGCCGCATTTTATGATTATGAAATTTGGCAGATGGATGTCAAAACTGCATTCCTGAATGGATTTCTGGAAGAAGATTTGTATATGATGCAACCAGAGGGTTTTGTCAATCCAAAGGTATCTAACAAAGTGTGCAAGCTCCAGCGATCCATTTATGGACTGGTGCAAGCCTCTCGGAGTTGGAATAAACGCTTTGATAGTGTGATCAAGGCATTTGGTTTTATACAGACTTTCGGAGAAGCCTGTATTTACAAGAAAGTGAGTGGGAGCTCTGTAGCATTTCTGATATTATATGTGGATGGCATATTACTGATTGGAAATGATATAGAATTTCTGGATAGCATAAAGGGATACTTGAATAAGAGTTTTTCAATGAAAGACCTCGGTAAAGCTGCTTACATATTAGGCATTAAGATCTATAGAGATAGATCAAGACGCTTAATTGGACTTTCACAAAGCACATACCTTGACAAAGTTTTGAAGAAGTTCAAAATGGATCAAGCAAAGAAAGGGTTCTTGCCTGTGTTACAAGGTGTGAAGTTGAGTCAGACTCAATGCCCGACCACTGCAGAAGATAGAGAGAAAATGAAAGATGTTCCCTATGCTTGAGCCATAGACTCTATCATGTATGCAATGATGTGTACCAGACTTGATGTGTGCCTTGCTATAAGTCTAGGAGGGAGGTACCAAAGTAATCCAGGAGTGGATCACTGGACAGCGGTCAAGAACATCCTGAAGTACCTTAAAAGGACTAAGGATATGTTTCTCGTATATGGAGGTGACAAAGAGCTCATCGTAAACGGTTACGTGGATGCAAGCTTTGACACTGATCCGGACGATTCTAAATCGCAAACCGGATATGTGTTTACATTAAACGGTGGAGCTGTCAGTTGGTGCAGTTCTAAAAAAAGCGTCGTGGCGGGATCTACATGTGAAGCAGAGTACATAGCTGCTTCGGAAGCAACAAACGAAGGAGTCTGGATGAAGGAGTTCATATCCGATCTAGGTGTCATACCTAGTGCTTCAGGTCCAATGAAAATCTTTTGTGATAATACTGGTGCAATTGCCTTGGCGAAGGAATCCAGATTTCACAAGAGAACCAAGCACATCAAGAGACGCTTCAATTCCATCCGGGATCTAGTCCAGGTGGGAGACATAGAGATTTGCAAGATACATACGGATCTGAATGTAGCAGACCCGTTGACTAAGCCTCTTCCATGACCAAAACATGACAACACCAAGGCTCCATGGGTGTTAGAATCATTACAGTATAATCTAGATTATTGACTCTAGTGCAAGTGGGAGACTGAAGGAAATATGCCCTAGAGGCAATAATAAAGTTATTATTTATTTCCTTATATCATGATAAAAGTTTATTATTCATGCTAGAATTGTATTAATCGGAAACATAATACATGTGTGAATACATAGACAAACAGAGTGTCACTAGTATGCCTCTACTTGACTAGCTCGTTAATCAAAGATGGTTATGTTTCGTAACCATGGACAAAGAGTTGTCATTTGATTAACGGGATCACATCATTAGTTGAATGATCTGATTGACATGACCCATTCCATTAGCTTAGCACCCGATCGTTTAGTATGTTGCTATTGCTTTCTTCATGACTTATACATGTTCCTATGACTATGAGATTATGCAACTCCCGTTTGCCGGAGGAACACTTTGTGTGCTACCAAACGTCACAACGTAACTGGGTGATTATAAAGGAGCTCTACAGGTGTCTCCAAAGGTACATGTTGGGTTGGCGTATTTCGAGATTAGATTTGTCACTCCGATTGTTGGAGAGGTATCTCTGGGCCCTCTCGATAATGCACATCACTGAAGCCTTGCAAGCATTGCAACTAATGAGTTAGTTGCGGGATGATGTATTACGGAACGAGTGAGAGACTTGCCGGTAACGAGATCGAACTAGGTATTGGATACCGACGATCGAATCTCGGGCAAGTAACATACCGATGACAAAGGGAACAACATATGTTGTTATGCGGTCTGACCGATAAAAGATCTTCGTAGAATCTGTAGGAGCCAATATGAGCATCCAGGTTCCGCTATTGGTTATTGACCGGAGACGTGTCTCGGTCATGTGTACACTGTTCTCGAACACGTAGGGTCCGCACGCTTAAGGTTACGATGACAGTTATATTATGAGTTTATGCATTTCGATGTACCGAAGTTTGTTCGGAGTCCCGGATGTGATCACGGACATGACGAGGAGTCTCGAAATGGTCGAGACATAAAGATTGATATATTGGAAGCCTATATTTGGATATCGGAAGCGTTCCGGGTGAAATTGGGAGTTTATCGGATTACCGGGAGGTTACCGGAACCCCCCGGGAGGTATATGGGCCTTAGTGGGTCTTAGTGGAAGAGAGGAGAGGTGGCCAGAGATGGGCCGTGCGCCCCTCCCCACCTTTGGTCCGAATAGGACAAGGAGAGGGGGCCGGCCCCCCTTCTTCCTCTCTCTCCTCTTTCCCCCCCTCCGCGAATCCTATTCCAACTAGGAAAGGGGGGGAGTCCTACTCCCGGAAGGAGTAGGACTCCTCCTGGCGCGCCACCTCTTGGCCGGCCAAC
>NW_024111769.1:0-18343 GCF_003073215.2 Triticum urartu | reverse complement strand
CCTAAGCTGAAATTATTGCCCTTGAAACTCAAAGAATATCATTCGCCGCTGTTTTTCAAACAAGTTTCTAAACCCATTGGCACTCCTTTGGAATGAAATCTGAGAAATTATGGTGAGTGTAAACATTGGTCTACCTTGTAAGGACAAATGTTGCATTCTACACATGCTCTATGATCCAGGGAATCCCGTTTTGTTGTAAATTCAAGAAAATACTTCGACTATAAGCCTTATACTCCTTTTTTTGCTGTGTGGTACTCCGTAACGTACGTGTGTGACAACCAATAACAAGAGATCATTCCTGGCATCGATAAATATATATGTTGAAACAAGATCTGCACTACAAAGGACAGAAAATTACAGGGCAGCACGCCAGAACGCATAACAGGAAAATGAAGTTCTTTCAAGGACTTCCATATAAAGGACCGGTGTTCACTAAAACAGTCATAACTTTGTCATTCATAGTCTGTTTCGGACCAACCAGTACTCAAAATGCTCGCGACGAGCGTGATAATCTAGAAAATATTCCCGGCTTGTGCCAAGAGGCCCGGAGGACCATCAAATTCAGCCCCTAAGAAGGAATTATTGGCCCTGAAAGTCAAAGAACATCATTCGTCGCTGCTTTCTAGACAAGTTTCTGAACCCACTAGGAATCCTTTGGAAGGAAGTCCGGGGGATTATGGTGAGTGTAAACATTAGTCTGCCTGGTTAGTAGAAAAGTTGCATTTTGCACATGCTTTATGTGCGGGGAATCCCATTTGGTTGTAAATTCAAAGAAATACGGCGACCATAAGCCTTATTCTCCTTGCTTTTTCCATGTGTCATGCAGTAACGTGCGTGTGTGACCGCAAATAACAAGATGGCATTCCTGGCATTGGTATGTGGAAGAATATCTCCACTATGGAGGACACAAACTTTCGGGGCGGCGCGCTAGAATGCGTCACTGGAAAATGAAGTTCTTACAAGGACTGCCATATAAAGGATCAATGTTCACTAAAATGTTCATTACTTTGTCATTCGGAGTCCGTTTTGGACCCACAAGTACTCCAAATACTCGCAATTTGCATGGGAATCTATAAAGTATACCCCGCTTGCGCCAGGAGGCCCGAAGGACCCTCAAATTCAGCCCCTAAGTAGGAATTATTACCCATGAAAATCAAAGAACATAATTCGCCACTTCTTTTCAGACAAGTTTCTGTACCCACTAGCACTCCTTTGGAAGGAAATCCGAGAGATTATGGCGAGTGAAAACATTAGTCCTCCGTTGCATTCTGCACATGCTCTATGACACGAGAAATCCCATTTAGTTATAAATTCAAAAAAACGGTGACTATAAGCCTTATTCTCCTTGGTTTCACCGTGTGGCAAGCCATAATGTGTGTGTGTGTGCCAGCCAATAACAAGAGGGCATTCCTCACATCGCTCAACATATATGTGGAAACCATATATACACTATGGAATACACTAAATTTCGGGGCGGCACGCCAGAACGCATCACCGGAAAATGAAGTTCTTCCAAGGACTGTCGTATAAAGGACCGGTGTTCATTAAAACGGTCATAACTTGGTCATTCGTAGTCCGTTTCGGACCCACAAGTACCCAAAATTCCCGCGATGAGCATGCGAATCTAAAAAATACTCCTGGCTTAGGCCAGGAGGCCCGGAGGACCCTCAAATTTGGCCCCTAAGTAGGAATTATTGCCACTGAAAGTCAAAGAACATCATTCGACGCCCAAGCCTAGCCAGACCCCTCCTCGTGCTTCACGGAGGCGCGGTGACGAGATGACCCGCTGCCTCCTTCGAAGCGAGCGCGGTGGCTGGTCGTAGCCACTGCTACTGGAGCTGTCACAGGAGGGAGAGCCATCGTAGCTGGAGGAGATGCGGTCGCCGCCAAGGGCAGGCTCGCCCTCACCCTCGTCGCGACCGTCGCCAAGGCCGAGCACCTCCTCACCGTCGTTCGTCTCGGGGCAGCACCCGGCGCGGCGGCCATCTTCCCCGAACACCCTCACATAAAGGGTCGACCCGCCGTCATACTTGAAGTGGAGCGTGCACCGCCTGCCCAGGCCGCGCGCGCGGGCGAACGTCTGCCAGCTGCGGGCCAGGGCTATGTTTCCCGTGGCAGAAGTATCGACCGCGACCCAGGGGGCCTTGCTGTAGCAACCATCCGCCTGCAACCAGAGCCCCCATGGACCAGGTACTGGCAGCTCATCGACAAGGAAGCGTGGAAGCTGGAGCCAGTTGTCGGCCGAGTTTTCCGACCAAACAACGAACTCCCGCGACGCCTCCGCTGAATGGAAGCACGGGCGGGGAGGCCTCATCACCATTGCGCACCTCCCCCCGCCAACTGGACCGCCACGGTTGGGACGGCCCCCTCCGCGTGCCGTGGCGCCACCTCGACGGTGGGCCACGGCGGGGGTCGCAGCGTGCTTGCGCGGGCGGCCGCGATCGCGCTTGGGCACCGGGGAACCAGGGCCCTCGCGAGGGGCCTTTCCCTTCTCGGCGGTAGAGAACTTCCTTGGAGGCTCCATCGGAGGCACTAGAAGCAATGGAGGAAGAAGAAGGAAGCAATCAAGGAAGAGAAGGGCAACGGGGGCTCCGCCCCCCTCCCCATTTATAGCAAGAGAAGGCCAACCGGCGTCACCCACGATCACAGGTAATGATGGTTTCCCTTGCGTGTCGCAGGGACTTGTCAAGTTATGCAGTCGCCGAAGCAACATGGGGAAGCGGAGACGCCCACGTCCAATCAACCGCCACGCGTCAACCGAGGCCGCAGGCTTTTGGGGCTCATGGCGCTTCGAGCTTGACCCTTGGCTTCGCCGCGAAGCCAAGCCCGAGCGCACCTTGGGCCCGGGGGATACTGTCGGCGTTCTAGGAATGGTGGTCCCCAGACTTGCCTGCCTGCGACCCGCGGCGTGGCTGAGCCAGCAGGCCGTACGGCCCATATTCGCCAACAAAGCGCCCAAGACCCTCGCGAGGGGCCAAGCCTCACGAGGCGGACGACGCAAGACCTCCTCTGGAGTGGCCTAGCTAGGCAGGCTCACGAGGAGTGGAGATATCAAGGTGAGGCGAACCTCACGAGGCTCTCGTGCTGTGACTCGTGACGATCGACACCAGGCGGGCGCCAGCGCGCGCAGCGTCCTTGTTTCCTCTTTGGTGCAAAGGGGGCAAGCGTAGCCGCGGAGTACCAAGGCCCCAGGAAAAGGTTGCCATTTCGGTGCAACAAGACCAAGACGAAGGACTGCAAGACGGAGGTCATCGTGGAGCCTAGAACAGCGTCACCACCAGAACTTTGTGCAGGAGAAGACTACTTTTGTCAGGATAGCTTGTACTAGCTGTCTCCCTTCAAATTAGCCCACCATTGTTGGCTCCCTTCTCACTCGATATTTGGGAAGAGGACCAGGGCCTCTATAAATAGGTCTAGCCATCACAGTGGAGGAGAGGATCTCCTCTCGGCTAGAGAGACCACCCCCACACACACAAGATCACCGAGCTCAAGAACGCCTCAACCTCAGGAGGCCGTTCTTCCCTTGTATTGTTCATCATCAGCCCAAGAGGCAGTCCACCACCAGACTGGAGTAGGTCATTACACCACAACGGTGGCCCAAACCAGTATAAACCCTGTGTCCTTCTGTGTTGTGAGTTTGTTGAGTTCGTCCGGAAGATCCTAGCGAGCTAGAGCGTAGATTGGTTGGAGGGAAAGACTTCGCACGCACCCCAGTGTTCAAACCTTAAGGGTTTGCCGGAACCCCATACCCCGACAAACCACCCTACCTAAAGGACGTCCGTTCAACAGAAGAACTCCATTTGCGAAAAAGAAGGGCAAGAAGATTGTGAAAAGATAGCTAACTAAGATCGATTGTATTTAAATCATAGTCTTCATTTCTCGATTGTATTTTGACATTTGGAAATGATATTTCTTCTGTTCTAGTCCTCATGAATATTGAATTTGTTAATATTTTCTGAACTCATGAATATTTTAAATTTGATGATATTTTTTCATATTCATAAGTGTTTTACCAATTCACAAATGAATGCAACTAAAAATCCAAAAAAATGTTGATGATATTTTTAAATAACAAATTTGATGATATTTTGAATTAAAAATAAAAACAAATTTGATGATATTTTAAAAAAAACAAATTTGATGATATTTGATGATATCTTCTGTTCTAGTCCTCATGAAAATAACGAATTTGACAAAAAAACAAATTATTAGATGCAACAAAAAATAATGAAAAAAAGTTACTAATGGCGCACCAGAGGAGGGTGCGCCATTGCTATTAGAAAAAAAGTTACTAATGGCACACCAGAGGATGGTGCGCCATTGCTATCAGTGTTTTTATGGCGCACCCCTAGATGGTGCGCCATGACTAACATTCCCCCTCTAGCTGGATACCCCTTCGCCCGATCCCCCTTTCCTCTCCCCTGCCAGATCCCCTCCCCTCCCTCGCCACACCCGCTCCGACGACCCCCGCGCCCGCTCCGATGACCCACGCGCCCGCTCAATACCCGCTTCGGCTCCCCTGTTGGATAAGGCCGAGCCAGACCCCTGTGCAAACCCTATCACCTCCCCACTTACCCTCCCCTCGCGTTGCTTCACCCGACTAGGTCTTCGTCGTCACCGCATCATCCCCGCGACCACCGTCGTCCCCGCACCCCACCAAGGAGTCCAGGAGCTCGGCTGTGGTCTTCTACGTCATCTACGGCCACCCGTTCAAGCTCGACGACTCTGCATCATGCGGCTCGAGGTCTTCTTCCACCTCCAGCCACCGTGGCCTCACCGTCGATCCACGTCACCTCGTCAACCTCGGCCCCGCATGAGCTCTACATTGTCTTCCACTCGATGAGCTGCACCGGTTCCCCTTCCCTCCCTTCGATTTCGTCGCCGTAGACTGTCGCACCACCGCGCCCTAGCTCCTGGTTGCCGCCCCCTGGCCATGCTCCCCTCAGGGATTAGAAACTTAATAGCTGAATGTTTAATTACTGATGCTATCTGAGCTTCACCATGCAGTACCATGGATTTGCAGTTCATGCCATATATGCTTATGGGTTTGCAATCAATCCAGTACTAGTACTTGTTCCCAAGATTATGAAATGCAAGTTCCTATTCTGGTAGTGGAATAATTATATTGCCCATTTGCATATCAGTAGAGCTAAATCCAAGTTTTAATGCTTAGTTGCATTTAAGGAGGAAATCATTATCTGCCATCTTCTTGGAGAGTGGATAAGTTATTCTGACCATCAGTATGAGTAGTCATTACCTTACAGTTATCCGGCTGGGCTTTTTTCTTCTTAAAAGCTTCAACTTCAAAGTGTAGTTTTACAAGTTGCTGCAACTTTAGGAATTTGGGCCAACTCCAGCTATACATTTTATCACTTATTCTTTTCTCAGAATATGGAACCTATTTGTGTAATCTGACCTATCTCTCCTTGATTTTGATGTTGTTGCTAGAACTGCCATGAATGCTCAGTATATATAAATTTAGATGTTTATATGGTCGCTGGGTGCTCCTAGTATACCGTTTGAGGGATTCATAGTGCTGTAGTAGCTCTAGGCAGAGCATGGACAAGCTGGCATGTTAGTTGTAATTTGTGTTTTTGTTCCAGATTTGAGGTTGTGGCTTTGGCATTGTTCTGCTTCGTACATCTATCACTATCGTATACGTCAAACTTGAGATTAAGCAAACAACTATTCTGGATACTCATGTTTACTCAGTTTAGGATACTCTCTACTTATTCTGTCTTGAGGAATCAGGAATCCAAAAAGTGCTGGTGTGTTGGACTGTACTATGTTGGACAGAATTTTATGTTTGGACTTGGGTGAATGGAACCAGACTTATACTCTAGATTTTGTCATAGTTGATGGTGTGAGAACTTATAATGTGATGAAGTATTTTCGTTTTTGCAACACCTCCATATGAAAGTGGAGGCACATTGTGGTGCTAGTTTGCCGCGTTTTGTCTCCGACCATCGTGTCGTGATGATTTTGCAGGTACCCCGAGAGGCCCTTGAGTTTGCCGGAATGTCGATTAACTTCCGTTCTGGCAAATTCGGGTACTCCACATGTCCTATTTTCAGCAAAGGTCATGATGAAATTTTCTGTGAATTTTAGCATGACTTTGCTAAAAATAGGACATATGGGGTACTTGCGACTAATGCATGGGCCGGGGTATCTTCGTACTTATTTAAGTAGGATCAACTGCCTCTTGTGTTATGCATGGTCCTCAATGTCGACAAACCCTAAATGATAAAACCTTGGCTTTTAGGGTGCCTCGGTGTCGATAAAAACCTAAATGATGAAAGCTTAGGCTTTTAGGGTGCCTCGGCGTCGACAAACCCTAAATGATAAAAGCTTAGCTTTTAGGATGCCTCGGTGTCGACAAACCCTAAATGATGAGACCATGATCTTGTTCCTTGAAAATAACCAACTTTTTGACCAATTTTTTTTCCTATTTAGAGTGAAACATGGCCCACAACGATGAGGCCGGCGGTTCGTGCAAGGCATTCTGGGAGCTGTGCCAAGAGATGGAGGAAGAACCTCACCGCTATGAGGACGCCGCAGAAGACACCGATCCCGACTACACAACCCCTAGTGGCGTCGCGGATGACACCACTAATGGTGCCGCTGAGGATGCCACCACTGATGATGGTGGCGCACGCACAGATGGCAGCCAACCGAAGAGGCAACGGAAGGACCGGCGCCAGAACGTGCTTGGCACCGTCAAGGAGGAATTTACTGAAGTGTCCTCCGAGGGGCATCCAACGGCGCCCAAAGAAATAGTCAAGGGGTGCACGGGACAGCTCGGGTGCATTCTCCGTAGCACCGTCTCGATCAACACCGACGACCTAAGGCATCATGATCGAGGGAATTTGCGCAACCTCCTCTTCACGAAGCTGCACGAATGATACAAGTTCCCCGGTGACTTCGCAAACACACGCCTCTGAGGGAATAAAGTGAACAGTGCCGCCCTCACGAAGATGAGCACGGCCCTGGCTTCTTGGAGAGCCTCGGTGAAGAGCATGATTGAAAAAGGTGATAGTTATGAGAAGATCAAGGAGAAAAATCCTTCTATCAGCGAAGATGACGACCGGGAGTTCAAGATCAAGTGCGAGAGAAACACATCTGCGGAATGAAGTCAGTGGGGGAAAGAGATGCGGGACTTGAACTTAGGGGTCCACAAACTTGGTCCCGGCGGTTACAGAGTGGAGGAACCTATATGGGACAAGGAGGACGCGGAGCGTGCCAAGCAAGGCCTACCGCCCCTCTTCGAGAAATACCGTGACAAGCAGACTAGGAACTATGTCAGGGCCTGGTACAAGATTGACACAGTAACCAAGGAGCTTACCACGGATCCGAAGACCAAGGCGCTTGAGCATGTTCTGGTAAGGAATACACCCCCGCGTAATTAGCTCCATATGGTTGCATTCTAATTAATGAAGCCAAATTTCTAAATGGTTCACGTTCCTTCCGCAGGACACTGAAAGCAGTAGCGCGGGGTCGTCTCAGAGCTCCCCTTTCGACAACCCTTTAAATAGGGCGTTGAACGTAATGAAAAACAAGGATAAGCTCAGTAAGCCGACGTGAGCTGGTCGTCTGGCCGGCAAAGGCTTGTCCATGAAATGGTCGGAGTACTATACCGCTTGGCGAAAGGAGAGAAAGACCAGCTCGGAAAGCCAGGAGCGCGAGGTTCAACAACTCAAGGCACAAGGGGCGCGGATTCCAGAGATCATTGAAGAGCGAGTGCGGGACCAACTGGGAGCGATGATCATCGCCATTATGCCTACCTTCGTTTCTGGGCTGCAGGTGTGGATTGCAGGCGGCCAACAGGAGCCGCCCCCGATTCCCAGCTTCACGGGCAGCAACTCGCGCAACGCGCCGGCGGCGCCATTGGTGTCTCCGGCGGAGGCGGCATTGGTGTCTCTTGCGGCGGCGCCGGCATTGCAGCTTAATACACCCGGGTGTGGGAAGAATACGCCGGCCGGCACCTCGGCAGCAAGCGGCACCTCTTTCACTTGCATGCCCGCCATTGGCGGTGCCTCGACATTGCCGAGCTCGACACCATCACGGTAACTAATTAAGCCTCTCGGCCGATGACTTCATCTCCTTGCCTTTGACTGGGCATCCCTGACACCCTACATGTTTTCGCAGGGCACCGCCGATGTGCTGTGCACTCTCCTGCACTTCGTGAACGACGAGTTTATCGATGTCGCCAAGGGCAGAATTGTTCAACCGGACAGCCGCGTGTTCCACGGTAATCAGATGCCACCCACCGTTTATAGGGTTCAACTGGTTTGGGTGCTGCCAGGCTTCGACGACATGTTACCTCCGTATCAACCCCATGGGGCCGACGAAGATGATGTGATGACCCTCAGCGCCAGCATAAACTAGCCCATTCTTTGGCCGAAGATCCAGATTCGTTTGGGGGCGGGGGACACCACCCCACAGACAACACCGCCAGTCGTGCCGGCGCCAAGCCATGGCAAGACCCCCGCAACGCTACCGGACATGCCGGACATGGATATGGCACAGGATCCGGACATGCATATGGCACAGGATCTGGACGACACTGACGACTACAATGACGGTACATTTACCAACGTTGATAAGTACTTCAACGAACATGGGTACGGTGACGAATTCTTGGGACCTCCTTCTCAAGGACCCAACCCTGCAAAAGACGGTCTAGCTGGTACCGTGGAGAAACCCAGTTGGAACAGGGGTTGTCTGGCATTCAGTTCTCAGGAGACACCTCCAACTGTCGCCTTCACCGAGCCACACATAGCCGAGGTGCCAAATATTATCAGCCCCAACACACTCAAGAAGGCTGTCTATGAGCAGAACTCGATCCCATTACAGCATAAGAAGAAGGGACGGAAAAGAAAGAATAACAAGGGTGTGAGCCAGCCAGCACCGAGTACGATCCGTGCTCAGGACGGGCCACCTACATCTAAGGATATCTCCAGGAGGGTGCATGTGGCGGGTAGGTCGATGCTACCGACTAATCTGCTCAATGGTGCAATCGGTGCTATGCGGAGTCTGCATGACAGTGTTCTTTCTTTGGTGAAGCGGCGTCTCTCCGAGAATGATGTGGCATACCTGGTTTTTGTGGCCAAGGTGCCAGAGGGCAAGGGCTTTGTCGATAGCGCCATCGGGGGTATGATCGTCCTGCGGTTTGATGACATCTTCGCTATGTTTAACCTTCATGCACTGCACTACACCATCGTTCGGCTATTTTCATTGAGTATGGAGATGCAGATCATTAGAGACAAGACCCCGGACATCGTGATAGTCGACCCCTTCTACATGCATGCCAAGATCTTGGGCAGCGCTGGGGATCGGCAAGTCATGAGTTCATACCTTGAAGGCGTCATTCTGGCAAACCCAGATAAGGATAACTTCCTCGTGCCTTACTTTCCCGAGTAAGTCATCCCCTCACCGCCCCGTAACATATGATTTCTTAGATTTTGATCATTTTTTTCTAACATTCTGTGTTTTGTGCAGTGACACACGTTGCACACTCATCCTCTTAAGCCCGAAATATTCCATGGCCACGTATTTCGACTCGGACCATCAGTCGAAGAAAGACTACACAAATATCAAGAAAGTTCTTGATGATGTTCTTCCCGGCTACGCCAGATCTGGAGGCACCTTCAGCAGGCCAATTCGTAGGTACGGCAAGCACGTGTTCGCCCACAAAATGACATTCCCCTGCGTCAAGCAGCCGCCTGGCAGTCAGAAGGATTCCTACTACACCCTCGATCACATGCGGGCGATCGTACAGGACCATAATCACCTTCTGCTACCAAATAATCTCAAAGATTGGGCCGCAAGCATGTCGGCAATCCATGACGCGGACATTAGACAAGAATTCTTTCGCATCCAGTCGGAGTTTGCGGAAATCATCCATCAAGATGTCCTTCATACCTTGGGGCAGTTCTCCCTCAGATATCAACCGTCCAACAGTGAGATAGAAACAACGCTACAAATGCAGGTTGACAACGCCCATGATTTCATGACCATCATGGTAGACGGTGGCTTCATCCACGCTCCGGTCCCTGAGTCGAGTCGAAAGTAGTGATGCTATGTGTAGTTCTGAAATATCGATTAGCTCATGTTGTAACTAAACTTTAATGAACTTGTATGTCTCTTTGGTTTGGACAGTCGCTCAACTTATATGTAATCGATGATATTTATTAGTAGGACCATGAATCGTGCTATTAATGTCTTGCTTTTCTCATCCAATCCTTTTGTTGCATACTAATATATTGCTTATGTATTGTCTGTGAATTGCTACTAACGTTTTGTTTGCCAAGTGCATAGAGATGTTGCCATATGTCGTGTACAAGGGTAAGGTTCCCGGAGTCTACGATGACTGGGAGGAGTGTTTGAGACAGGTTCACCGTTTCAATGGTAACATTTACAAAGGGTACACCACTAGGGTGGAGGCGGAAGCTAGATACGCGCGCTATCTAGCGGGAGAGAGGATGGAGCAGAGGAGGAACTGGATGAAGACCAGTTTCATCGCGATGATGCTAATCATGATGACTACAGCTCTCTTCTATGTGATGGTAGTTTAGATGATCGACATCGACTTGTAATGTGAAGACAAACTCGCTACTCGCGGTCTCGAGACTTGTAATGTTCTAACTTTCTTCGGTATTTTGAATTGGGAGACTAGCTAATATGATGAATTGTATTCAGAGACTAATCTTCTATTGTATTCAATAAATCTGCTGTTGTTGTGTGGTGCTGTCTATATTCTGTGCAGTAATATATTTTGTAACATGTGCAAATATCAGAAAAGAAAAAATAATAATTTCTAATATTCATACTAGTGGCGCACCCTACAGCACATTAGTGGCGCACTGTTGTAAAAATACTAGTGGCGCATTGTCTGTTAGTGCGCCATTAGTAACCCAGAGCAGAAGGTAAATATGGCCCCCTGGGAGGCATACTAATGGCGCACCATGGGACATACTAATGGTGCACTGCCTGGTGCGCCACTACTGTCTGATATACTAATGGCGCACCAGGGGTGCGCCATTAGTATTAGTTACTAATGGCGTGATGATAGTGGCGCACCTGTAGTGTGCCATTAATGGCAAAAAGAGGTGCGCCACTAACAGTCCTTTTCCTAGTAGTGTCATGCATGCACTATGACCCAGATGCTCTATGTCCCACATGTCGGCAAAAGGAAGCACGTGAAAATAGCCTAGGAGTACATATAGGAGGATAAATGTGTGAAAATTATGTACTATGAAGCGTCCCCGCGGTTCAAACTAGAGACCTAAAGTGATGCCAGGTATATATAGGTCGCACGCACCCAACTAGTTGGAATGGACGTACGAGTACTCAGTACTCCTATTCTATCAACATGAGTGCCATCTGACAATAGCGTCCATGCTAGAGCTAGCTCTTCACCCTCGTTTATCTCTTCTAAAATTCTAACTCAGTCGACGCGCGGTGGGTGGGGTGGGGATTTGCTGATAGTCGGTTTGCTCAACTGCGGCCCCACCTGACAGTGAAAATGCTAAGACAACAAGCGTTCCCTAGCTTGAGCAAAGTGCCAAACAAACCGTGTGGGGGTGCGACGCGAACACGGAAGTCTTTACCTTTTTAACTTGTAGATAGAAAATGCCAAGCCAGTGCGCGCCGAGCGGCAGGCTGGAATGACAGTGTGGGGTGCGACACAAATGTCACAGGCGCGCTGTACTTGTTCCACTTTCTCGTTTTGAACTCGTGACATGTAACGATTAGTTCTGAATTTATAAGTTTGGTTGTCGCGACAATATAGATACTCTCTCCATGTCGGTTGGGTCTCGTACGTAAATCTGAAGTCAAAATTTGGCACAAAACACGATGGTGACCAGTCTACCTCCGTCCTGGTTTATTGGTCCCCATCATAATCTGTGCCAAATTTTGACCATAAATTTGACTAACAAAATGTTCATGCATGTCACCAAATTATATCATTGAAAACTATGTTCCAATACGAATCCAATGATATATTTTTTGTTGACATGCACTAACATTTTGTCAGTTAAAACTTTGGTCAAAAATTTAGCTGAAATTACAAAGGGGACTAATAAACTAGGACGTAGGTAGTAAACCAGGACGAACAGTGATAGTACATAAAATTAACACCAAATAAGAGCAAGGGGTCACACATGTCATTTACGACTCGAATAAAAATGCCATACACTAACACATTAAGGCCACAAGGCAATGTAGTACTGGTTACAGGAGGAAGAAGAAAGATGCATCCATCGACGACCTCCTCCTCCTCGACTTACGGCACCGTCCCACCGAACAGCGGCTAAGGAGCAGTGACTTTCATGGCCAGTTTAAAGTCCTTCTTGACAATGGCGTCCAAAGATTCCAGCCGGTCATAGAAGGCCAACGCCCTTGCATACTCCCAGGCCTTATAGTGGCCTATGTAGATGATTTCCTCGTAGGCATGGATGTGTAGGTCAAAGGTTTCTTGTATGGCGAGGCGCTGCACGGTGAGCGCGATCTCGAGGTGGACATTCTTCGTCGCGACCTCCGGCAGTTGCAGGGCCTCTAGTGCTTGAAAGAGTTCATCACCATGGAGGCCGATACGGTGGCAGGATATGAGGAGCCTAGGCGCGCAGGCTAGAGGAGTACGACAAGGTCTTCCCCATGCTTCTTGATAGCGTTGAACTTGCAGACGGAGCCGACCATCATCTCGTTCATGCGAGAGGTGAAGCAGGCGTATACGAGGGTTATGACGCTGGCGGTCGCCAACACCGTATGGAAACACTATGCGATGCGGGGCCACTAGCCAGCGTCTTGGATTATCTGGCACAGTCGACTGCCGCTCGCGTCCATCGCGTCCATGGGTGCTTGTGGCTTCTGGCTCTTTGCCACTTTGAGAAGTCGAACAATGATGTTAGTACTTTTAAAGTACCGAATCAACTGCTGCATGTCCACCGTGTGGGCGAGGGCGAGCTTGTTTTAAGCAAAAGCTTCTCCTCGCCTGCGAGCCGGGTTGAGATTCTCTACAGTACTACAACCTACTGTAGTGCAGAAGACAGGTGGAGTCAGGACCACATGGCGGCGACCGAATTGCACCATATTGTACATTTGAGGATCCTAACCCTCGCCAGCCACCGCGCGCATGGGCAAGGGAGAGGGCGTAGTAATCAAGCTTATCCTTGTTGTACATGTTGAGGCGACACATCAAAGCACGATTTTCTCAAAAAGTTATTTTTACCTATGCATTAATTATAATGCATGCATGCCGTGAGTTTCCTATTGATCCTTGCATCAGTTGATTTAATGCACGTTGAAGTATGAACATGTGATGGTAAACTTGTCACAGTGGAGAGCACCTTCAGTGTTGGGAGGCAGCATTGCCTCTAACACGGGCCCATATGCTTGCCTCTACATTTGGCTAAAAGACCCGCAGTGCATAATATTTGTTGTAGCCTCTAACATTTACCCCACCACAAGTTAAAATATATATTTCTCTCTTGACCAGATCAGTGTGTAAACTACAATCACCAGGATTACATGTAGGGCTAGAAGATTATTTTAATCAAAAAATGCTTGGAGATGGCCCCTTAGCATGGAGGCGACTCCAATGATTTTAAGCTTAGAGGCATGGTCTGCAGTGTATGTTATCGGCTTCTATGGCTTCATTGGCAGCCTTTAGTGGCGGCAAAATAAAACATTGCCCAACATACAGGGTACCCTAGGCTATGTGACTACAGCCATAGTAGTAGTGAGTAACCGTCCCCTAAAAATGGAGAGTAACTTCACACTATTAACATAGTACACGCTATCCTAGACTATGTTACTACTACCTCCCCTACACAGGAAACTGCCACGCGGGCATTCTGGTTGCACTTGGCTCTTCGCCTCCTCGGAAAGTCGTACAATGATGGTACTAGTACTATTGATGTAGGGTAGAACCCTAGTGATCCGATCTTTCACGAAAGGAGCGGATCCCGCGAAGAACACGAGGAACACGAGGGGGAAAACGAGGGGAATCATGTAACGCCCCGGTTATAACTTTCCCAATTTGTACTCCAACTCTTGCCGTTTCCGGCATTAAGTTATTTTATTTCCTCGGGTTCGGGTCTTTGTCTTCGTGTGTTGTTATCGTTGTCATGCATCTCATGCCATGTCATCATGTGCATTGCTTTTGCATACGTGTTCATCTCATGCATTCGAGCATTTTCCCCGTTGTCCGTTTTGCATTCCGGCGCTTCGTTCTCCTCCGGTGGTCAATACTACCTTTCTTTCGTGTGTGGGGATTAAACATTTCTGGACTGGACCGAGATTTGCCAAGCGGCCTTGGTTTACTACCGGTAGACCGCCTGTCAAGTTTCGTACCATTTGGACTTCGTTTGATACTCCAACGGTTAACCGAGGGACCGAAAAGGCCTCGTGTGTGTTGCAGCCCAACACCCCTCCAGGTTGGCCCATAACCAACCAAAAACCCTCTCCATCATCTAGAGCGTTCGATCATGATCGCGTGGCCGAAAACCGCACCTCATTTGGACTCTCCTAGCTCCCTCTATGCCTATTTATACACCCCCCTCCGATATTCGCGGTTCCACTCTCCCCCTAACCCTAGATCCATCCTCCACAGCCGCCGGACATGTCCGAAGTCGCCGGACACGTCCGCCGCCCCACCCGGGCCAATCCCGCACCGCCACATGGCAGCGTGCCCACATCGCCGCGCCGCCACCCACGCGGGCCCGCCAGGCCCAGCGCCGGCCCCCGCGGCCCAGCGACCTCCGCCGCCCGCGCTCGTCTCCACCTCCGGCGACCGGACGCCGCGCGCCGCCGCCTCGCCACCCCGGCAGCCTCGCCGCCCTTCTTCGCCGGCGCCGCGCCGCGCTCCGCGCCGGCCGGCCGCGCCTCCCCCGCCGCCTGTCCGACTCCCCGCCGGCCGGATCCGGTGAGGTCCGGCCTGGGAGCACCTCGCCGCCGTTCGTCCCGCTCTGGCCACCCTCGATTCCGGCGATCTTCTCCAATTCCGGTGAGATCTCGGTCGGCCTCGATCCACGTGCAAACCCTGGATCCAGATCTGGAGAGGTTGACTTTTGCCCGTCCTAGTTATTTTTTTTTTGCAATATTCATCGTGCCGTATCTCCTCATCCGTAGCTCCGATTTGGGTATATAGCATATCAAATTGTTCGCCTCAGAGAGTACATCATTTCATTCCATTGCATAATTTTCATTAGAGTTCATCTTGATGCCCGAAATGCTGTTAGAAGAGGGCTACTTGAGTTAATTATCAGATCTGCTACTTCATCTTAGACATTTGTCATTTTTGCCATGATTATTGTGTGCATGCTATGCCCATGAGTTCTACATATGTTTTTTAAGGGTTTTGTCATCTTTCCAGAGGTGCAACCCATGTATTTTTGTGATGTGTGTGGTGTCTTGTGCAAGCTTGCAAAGTGGTGCACTTGGTAATTCTGTTTTCAGGGACTTAGCATTTCCACAAAGTCCTTGAGCTGTTTATCTCATATTGCCATATGTTCATGTTGTTTCCTAGAGATCCGTGCCTCTTTTGAGGATGATCAGTAAGGATGTTTTGTTAATCTTGTAGTGCTCTATCCATCCATGTCTTTGTTTGCATTTATGGAGCACCCTAGCTTGAGTCAATCGAGCTCTACTTTTCCTACTTTGTGAATCTGGGCAGATTGTCAACTTGTTTGCAATTTTTCCGGTGATGTTATAGTTGATCCGTGCATGCTAAGCTATTGTTATTGCCATTTCTAGCTTGCATTTTGTGCCTTCTTGATGGATGTATGCTTGTCTTGCCATGACTTGCACCGTAGTGAGTGCATCAAGCTCGTAAACATGCCTACTTGAGTTATGTTTCAGCATGTGCCAGTTTTCACTAAGTCTGAAAACTGATTATGTTTTTGCCATGTTCACATGCTTGCAATTGTATTTTTTGATCCCTTTTGGCTCAAGGTCACTAAGGGACTTTTGTTAAGCTCTTTGAGTAGATCCATGCCATGCTTTACTTTGCCATGTTCAGATCGTGTAGCATGTAGTTTTGTTGTTCCGAAGAGTGCTACCTGATCTGAAATTCCAGACAAGTGTTGATTTCACTAAGTCTGAGATCTGTTTTCCATATGCATTTTTTCCATGCTTGTTTGAACCTGTTAATGGATGAATTGGCCGTAGCTCTGTGCTAGACTTTTGTTAAGAATCTTGAATTCATCCCTGCCATGTATTTTGTTGCCATGTTTGGGTGCTGTAGCTTGTTCATCTCATTGCATTTAGATGCCTACTTGCTGTAAATCGCAGACCGGTGTCATTTTTGAATCGCTTGCCATTTCCAAACCGTAACTCCGATTCCGGCGTTCTTTATATCGTTTTCAAGCGATTTCATCCCATCTTTCCAGTGGCACACTTGGTTTTCCAAGTTGAGGCCAGGTTCATGCATTTCCTGTCATATCTTGCATTTTGCATCCCGCATCGCATCCCGCATAGCATATCATCTTTGCATCATATTGCTTGATCCTTGCACGTGGTTGATTGTGTCCTTGTTGCTTTTTTTTATTGTTTGGGTAGAGACGGGAGACGAGTTCGCTAACGAGGAGCCCGTTGAGTTTGCTTTCGAGGATCCAGTCAACTCTGACAACTATGCAGGCAAGATGATCGTACCCTCGAAATCACTACTATCTTTGCTATGCTAGTTTGCTCGCTCTTGTGCTATGCCAATGCTACGTTGCCTACCACTTGCTTTCAAGCCTCCCAAATTGCCATGTCAAACCTCTAACCCACCTTGTCCTAGCAAACCGTTGATTGGCTATGTTACCGCTTTGCTCAGCCCCTCTTATAGCGTTGCTAGTTGCAGGTGAAGATTGGAGGCCGTTCCTTGTTGGAACATTTATTTATTTACATGTTGGGATATCATTATATTGCTATGTTATCTTAATGCATCTACATACTTGGTAAAGGGTGGAAGGCTCGGCCTCTCGCCTAGTGTTTTGTTCCACTCTTGCCGCCCTAGTTTCCGTCATATCGGTGTTATGTTCCCGGATTTTGCGTTCCTTACGCGGTTGGGTTATAATGGGAACCCCTTGATAGTTCACCTTGATTAAAGCTTTTCCAGCAATGCCCAACCTTGGTTTTGCCATTTGCCACCTAGCCTTTTATTTCCCTTGGGTTCTGCAGACTCAAGGGTCATCTTATTTTAACCCCCCCGGGCCAGTGCTCCTCTGAGTATTGGTCCAACCGAGCGATGTCCGGGGCTACCAGGGGCAACTCTGGGCTGGCCTACCCGACGTCTTGCTCATATGAGTGTGCCCTGAGAACGAGATATGTGCAGCTCCTATCGGGATTTGTCGGCACATTCGGGCGGTGTTGCTGGTCTTGTTTTAACCTGTCGAAGTGTCTTGAAGAATCGAGATACCGAGTCTGATCGGAACGTCTTGGGAGGAGGTCTGTTCCTTCGTTGACCATGAGAGCTTGTCATGGGATAAGTTGGGACTCCCCTGCAGGGATTTGAACTTTCGAAAGCCGTGCCCGCGGTTATGTGCAGATGGGAATTTGTTAATGTCCGGTTGTAGATAACTTGAACCTTAACTTAACTAAAATGAATCAACTGAGTGTGTTGCCGTGATGGCCTCTTCTCGGCGGAGTCCGGGAAGTGGACACGGTGTTGGAGTAATGTTTGCGCAGGTTGTTCTCTAGTTTCTCGCTCGCGCTTTGCCTCCTCTTCTCGCTCTCTTTTGCGAATAAGTTAGCCACCATATAGGCTAGTCGCTTGCTGCAGCTCCACATATATTTACCTTGCCATACCTATAAGCTTAAATAGTCTTGATCGCGAGGGTGCGAGATTGCTGAGTCCCTGTGGCTCACAGATTACTATTACACCAGATGCAGGGCCTGATGATTCCGCTCTAGGAGACGCGTTTGAGCTCAAGTGGGAGTTCGACGAGGACTCACAACGTTACTATGTTTCTTTTCCTGATGATCAGTAGTGGTGCCCAGTTGGGGGTGATTGGGACCGTGTCGCTTGTTGGGTTATCTTTTATTTTGGCGCCGTAGTCGGGCCATGAGTGTTTGGATGATGTAATGTTATTTATGTACTTGATTGACGTGGCGAGTGTAAGCCAACTATGTATCTCCCCTTTATTATTTATATTACATGGGATGTTGTGAAGATTGCCTAACTTGCGACATATGCCTTCAATGCGATTATGCCTCTAAGTCATGCTTCGACACGTGGGAGATATAGTCGCATCGAGGGTGTTACAAGTTGGTAATCAGAGCCAGCCCCGACCTTAGGATCCCCATTGCTTGATCGTTTCTAGTGGCCGAGTTGTGTTTAGAAAAATGTTTTGAGTCA
>NW_024111768.1:0-15859 GCF_003073215.2 Triticum urartu | reverse complement strand
AATGACGAGAGACCTCTAACATGGTAGTGTGATGTTGTTTGCATCTTGCATATGATTTATTTCTTGTACTGCTTCACATTTGTTTAAATGCCATTTATGATGAGACACTGTTAACTTGGCAGAGCGGTATTTGTAGCATCTTTCATATGGTGTGTCGGTGTCAAAACCGGCGGATCTCGGGTAGTGGGTCCTGAACTGTGCGTCTAGGCCGGATGGTAACAGGAGGCAGGGAACACGATGTTTTACCCAGGTTCGGGCCCTCTTGATGGAGGTAAAACCCTACGTCCTGCTTGATTAATATTGATGATATGGGTAGTACAGGAGTAGATCTACCACGTGATCAAGGAGGCTAAACCCTAGAAGCTAGCCTATGGTATGATTGTTGTATATGGAGTTGATCGCCTACGGACTACAACCCTCTGGTTTATATAGACACCGGATAGGGTTAGGGTTACATAGAGTCGGTTACAATGGTAGGAGATCTTGAATATCCGCATCGCCAAGCTTGCCTTCCACGCCAAGGAAAGTCACATCCAGACACGGGACGAAGTCTTCAATCTTGTATCTTCATAGTCCTGGAGTCCGGCTGAAGGTATAGTCCGGCTACCCGAACACCCCCTAATCCAGGACTCCCTCAGTAGCCCCCGAACCAGGCTTCAATGACGATGAGTCCGGCACGCAGATTGTTCGGCATTGCAAGGCGGGTTCTTCTCCAAATCTTGTGTACCTATAGGAATAATGTCCGATTTTTGTAATGTAGTGCTCCTCGGCTTCCACGCCCAATAATGGCCGTCTTCCACGTGTCAAACGAATGCGAAAAGCTGGGGCGTTTTTACATCCACACCCCTAGTCGTATAAACGAGCCGCCTATTTAACGGGATGGGGATTTAGGTCCAAACCACATCTTCTCCTTTCCGCGAGTTATCATCAGAGCGCCTCCAGCAAAGGTCCATTCCAACATGACCAGCCGTCGCAGCTCCTCCCCTCGCCCCTCCGGTCCCAAACCCGGGGACTGGGAGAGTTGCACCATCCCGCATAGCGAGTTAGTGTCGCTTCAGGCCAAGGGATTTCTCCCTCAGGCATACATGGTCCCGGTCCGAGCCGGTCTTGCCACCTACAATGGCGGAAAACAAGCGGAGAGCACCCCCAATCCTTCTAAAGGAGAGCGGGTGTGCCTCGTCCCCTATCTAATAAGGGGACTGGGATTCCCAATTCATCCATTTCTCCACGGGCTTCTGGAGTTCTATGGCCTCCAGCTGCACAATCCCACGCCTGCCTCCGTATTGCATATTGTGGGTTTCGTCGCCCTTTGCGAGCTATTTTTAGGCGTTGAGGCTCATTTCGCGCTGTGGAAGAGGTTATTCTGCCTGGTGCCCCGTTCTCGAGAGGGGTCTATATACCAAGTGGGCGGAGCCGAAGTATGGCGCATCGCCGGGACCGGATACCTATCCGGAACCCCAAAGAAGGCGTCCGAGGACTGGCCTTCAGAATGGTTTTATATAGATGACGTCCCGCTACCGGACCCTATCCGGGTCGGTCTCCCTGAGTTCAATAGTGCTCCATTGAAGAAACGCTTGAGCTGGCGTCCGCGGAGCTCCCAGAGAGAAAGCGACAGAGACGTCCTTTACCTGATGGGCCGGTTAAGACTGTTGGCTCATTCCGGACTAACCATGATTGGAGTCATGGCCGCATGCATGATGCAGGGGGTGCAGCCGCTTCAATATAGAGGCCACCCCATGTGGGATTTCAACGGGGAGGATGACGCCACACGTTACGGTCGTAAGGGGCCGGCCTCAGCCGCCGCCTTAGTAAAGATCTTATCCTCTTTGTACAAGGGAGAAAAGGAGGAATTCCTCCGCGTCAACCCGCGGGCCGGATTCAGTATGTACGATCCTCCAAGTTGGGTAAGTGAACAATTGCGCTTGCCCGTTTGTTTTATACTCCCATGGTTAGATATGTAGTCTAACGACTTTAGTGTAGGAACTGCGACAGGAGGTAAAAGGATATAAACAGCCGCCCTCCACAGCCCGAGGACCCAGAACGGTCCCGCGATCCTGACTCGGAAGAGGACCCGGACATATCGGTGGAGCTTATCGACGGGGTGTTCCATCAGCTAAGCAAGGACAATACCTTGGTAGCCATCACGGCTGATTACCCAGGGTTAATCCCGGCCTCCCAGGTGACTGAAACCGGAGTCTCATTCCCTTGAGAGAGATTCCACTCTCACGTATTCCGGTGTTTCTGACGACAACCGTGTTTTGCAGGGGAGATTTCCGAGGCAGGAGGCCGAACCTGCGGCGGCTAGCCAACGAGGGGCCGCAGGACCCCGTGGGGCAAAATGGAATGCAGTCCGGACTAAGATGCCGGTGCAAAGGTATAGCGCACCCTCTGTTTCCCTGGTGTTATTCTGTCAGGGCATATTAACGTTCGTGCTATCTTCAGAACGAAGAGACATCGCCGGACTACATCCGGAGAGGTTGCCAATCGTGCCCCCACCAGCCAGGCTCCAACGTCTGGCCAGGAAGCGGAGGTGAGCACAAGGCGCGCACCGAACGCTCCTCCGACAGAGGATGCGGACAGGCTGTCTGCCACAAATTCTGAAGTGGAGAGTGCCATGAACCACAGGCGTCGCCGGACAGTTCTACGCGACGCTTGTTTCTCCCAAGAGGCTTTAGATGCCTTTAATTCAGGAGATGCATACCTCCGTGCCGCTCAAAATGGTTTAGCCAGAGCCACAGAGCAGTATGTAAAAGACATACGGGTAAGAAAATTTTGGTCAAATATATATATACCAGTAGCCCCCGAGACTTGAAATAGTTAGAGCAACTGATTTAAGGATCGTTTAATATGCAGGTTCTTATAGAGAAGAATACTGTACTGTCCCAGGAGCTGGAAAAGTGCAAGGCCCAACTAGAGGCCGCACTAGCCGCAGCGGGGGAGCCCAAAGAGACCCCCTCAGGTAAGATACACTTCGAAAGATTAGTATTGTGTGGTGTGGGTGCAAATCTGACAAATCATGTTGCAGATGGCACCGGACTCGATCTAGAAAAGCAACAACTCTTATGCCGGCTAAAGGCCGGTGAGAGTACGTTGACAAAGGTGAGGCGAGAGAAGAATGATCTTTAGGATGCCAACACCAGGCTGGACGTCGAACTTAAAGATGTTCGTGGCCAGCTGTCGAACTCCATGAAGGAGAATCAGCGGCTTCAATGCGGCATATTTAGTAAGTGCTTGAACGAACTTTGAAAAAAGAGTTCGGCGAGGAAGTCAACTAACAGAGTAATATCTGTAGGTATGCTCACAGGTCATCCTATAGAGGAGATGCCCGGTTCTACGGGTGACCTTCTTCCCGAACTCATGCAACTGTACGGGCGAATTCGGCAGGCGATGCGAGGCGTTGCCCAAGCCTTATGGCCTGCCCACTCCATGCCCGAGGGCCTTGGAGAGCTTGCGGAGAAGCTGAAGGGAGCTCGGCGGCACTTCCGGTTGTGGAAGATATCGGCCTGCCGACAAGGCGCTAGGGAAGCCTGGGCCATGGTGAAGACCCGTTTTACGAAGTCTGACCCAAACCACATGGCCGAGGTCGGACCTGTGGGGCCTGATGGGAAGGAGATCCCTGTGAGCTTAGTATACGGCCAGGTAGAGTTGGCCGCGAAGTATTCCCAGTAGGACTATAAATTAGACAGCCTGTTAGATGGTATAGAAGAGGAATACAATCAGTCAGAATGACTATGTAGTTTTGAATTGACATGTGTAATGCCTTCTAGCCGGATTGTAGATCGTTTGTCGTTGCCGACCTTTTCGCTTCAACCTCGGGACCTGATGGTCCGGAGTGTGTCCGAATACCATAGCGGTTATATAAGAACCGTGGTATGCGTGGAGACCAGGCGTAGGGGTCATTAGTGCTTTATCAGACAAGTGCCCAACTAGTTATGTTATATTACATGGTTAGTAAGAAACATCTTCTAGAGAGAATAGTTCCGTTAGGGTTTCCTTTCGCTGGGAGGCATGCCCTAAAGTGCATGTCTGGACTACGTAAAAAGACGCAGAAAAAGCATCTGGGGGCGCATAAAATGAGTAAAAAGATCATCTTTTATCTCACTGACCGAATATTCCCTTAAGAACGCTAGCTTTCGGCTTCACCCAGTCTGAGGTACACATCCGGCTGACCCGGCAGTAACAATCGCAGAGGTGCTCCCTTTACCGCCTAGCCGAACAATCGGGAACATAGGGGTAAGCACAGGAGCCAGGCAACCCAGCTTGGCCAAAACTTAAGTCATATCGATGCATATAATGGTGAAGAAAAAGGTACATGCGGAAGTTTGACGCATGTGTTGGGCGTGAAGCCCGTATAAATAAGCTTCTGTTAAAGAAGCCCCCAGGTTTAATGAGCGCGAGTGGCGCGTCACTAGATGAGCCTTTAAGGGCTATAAAAGAAAAGAGGGGAAGGAGAGAAATGTAAGACAGAAAAATGCTAAAAATTGACAGAGGAAGGAGACGAACACAGAGTCCGGCGCTAGGCATAGAATCTTCGGAGACGGGTGGCGTTCCACGGGTTTGGCTGGAGTCGGTTATCCGACGCATCTCGCAGGCGGTACACCCTGCCAGTCAGGACTTGGTCAATTATGAATGGACCTTCCCACTTGGGCTTGAGTTTGTCCTTTTTCTTATCCGGCAGGCGTAGAACTAGTTCGCCAACATTGTCATTTTTGGCCCGTACTTCTTTGCTTTGATATCTTTGGGCCTGCTGTTGATAAAATGCGGAACGGGCTTTTGCCACGTCACGCTCCTCCTCCAGGGCGTCGAAGTTGTCCTGCCGATCGAGCTCGGCTTCTCTTTCTTCCTACACGCGCACTCTAGGTGAGTCATGAATTATGTTGCAGGGCAGAACTGCCTCTGCGCCGTACACCATAAAAAATGGTGTGTATCTGGTGGTGCGATTTGGCGTGGTCCGTAGCCCCCATAGCACGGAGTCGAGCTCCTCTACCCAGTGCGTGTTAGATACCTTGAGGGACCGCACCAGTCCGGGTTTAATGCCGCTCATGATAAGACCATTTGCACGTTCGACCTGGCCGTTGGTTTGTGGGTGATAGATGGAAGCATAATCGAGCTTGATGCCCATGTTTTTGCACCAGAGTTTTACCTCGTCGGTGGTAAAGTTTGTACCGTTATCGGTTATG
This sequence comes from Triticum urartu, assembly GCF_003073215.2. Taxonomy (NCBI): domain Eukaryota; kingdom Viridiplantae; phylum Streptophyta; class Magnoliopsida; order Poales; family Poaceae; genus Triticum; species Triticum urartu. The sequence goes on along the minus strand of NW_024111768.1, from coordinate 10,679 downwards.
ATGCTGTGGGGGACGCCATAATGGTGTACAACCCCGGATATGAAGTCTATCACGGGTCCGGATTCGGCCGTTTTAACAAGCTTGGCTTCTATCCATTTGGTGAATTTATCCACCATGACCAGTAAGTATTTTTTCCTATCGGTCCCACCTTTAAGGGGTCCGACCATGTCAAGCCCCCCGACCGCAAAATGAAGCAAGGTAGAGATCAGGCACAAAGGACAATGCAAAAGGTTCTGTAACAGTAAATACAAAATGAGGGAATCGATGCCTTCATATCATTAAACGATAAAGGACATGTTCGATAGAGCCTAGTTTAACCTAGATGGTAACAACACATAGACAAAAGCAGGCACATCCTACACACAGAATATAATATATTTCTACGGATAATGCAGTTGGTGATATCTTGGGGTAAAGAATATTCACCATCACATTCTTTTTTGCAGCTCCCTTGTGAGACGGCCGCTCATGTATTCAATTATATCTTGGAGATCTCCAAAAGGGAGGTTCATCGCAGCCGCATTTCACATTTGTTCAGAAAAGAAGTACATATATCTAGTAGATAGGTGCCAACCTCCGGTAAGCTTCTTGCCTTTGATTTCTGATTCTTTGAGTGGATTTTCAAGGAAGGTGATATGATTTTCCTGGCGCTTTGTTTTTGCATAGTTTATGTCTGTGACAACTGTGTTGGTCATGGTCTCTACGTATCTGACTGCTTTGATAGCAGCACTATCTTCGGCAGTGACCTCGTCTATGCAATACTCTCCAGGCACAGACACGTCGACAATTGGGCCTCCAGGATCTAGACCAAATGTGTTGAAGTTAACAGTAACGTGGACCTTATTGTCCTCATGGACAACATTCTCGTACTAGGGTGGGGCTAGGCCAAGGTTTGCAAGGAGCATCTCAAGTATCACCTTGTGTGGAATTTTGAACACCCTTGTAGCATCCTGTAGTACGACAAGATGTGAATTACCAACGGACGAATAGCAGAACACTATCATATGTATAGGAATGGTTCTAAGAATAACAAGACGGGCAAGATATGGTTCGATTCATTCAATCAAGAAAACTATATAGCACTTAATCAGCCAAGAAGGAAAGGACAGAGGAGCTTAGTAGGATCGAAATTATGTCTAGAGGGGGGTGATTAGACTACTTGACCAAATAAAAATCTAGCCTTTTCCCAATTTGAAGTCTTGGCAGATTTTAGCAACTTAGCACTAGTCAAGTAAGCAACCTACACATGCAAGTCTAAGAGTATAGCAGCGGAATGTAAAACATTGCACACGAAGGTAAAGGGAGGAGTTTGGAGGGAGCAAAGGCAATGTAGACACGAAGATTTTTGGCGTGGTGCCAAAAGGTGGTGCTATCATACGTCCACGTTGATGGAGACTTCAACCCACGATGGGTAACGGTTGCGCGAGTCCACGAAGGGCTCCACCCACGAAGGGTTCATGAAGAAGTAACCTTGTCTATCCCACCATGGCCATCGCCCACGAAGGTCTTGCCTCACTAGGGTAGATCTTCACGAAGTAGGCGATCTCCTTGCCCGTATAAACTCCTTGGTTCAACTCCACGATCTTGACGGAGGCTCCCAAGTGACACCTAACCAATCTAGGAGACACCACTCTCCAAAAGGTAATAGAAGGTGTGTAGATGATGAACTCCTTGCTCTTGTGCTTCAAATGATAGTCTCCCCAACACTCAACTCTCTCTCATTGTATTGGATTGGGTGGAAAGATGATTTGAGTGGAAAGAAACTTGGGGATGGCTAGAAATCAAGATTTATGTGGTTGGAATGGAAGGTCTTGACCTCAACACAATTGTAGGTGGTTCTCTCTCAGAAAATGTAAGTTGGAAGTGTAGGCATGTTCTGATGGCTCTCTCCATTAATGAAGAGTGGGTGGAGGGGTATATATATATAGCCTCCATGCAAAATCTAACCGTTACACACAATTTACCAAACTTGTTGAGACCGAATCGTGAAACTTGGTCGGACCGATTTAGTTCAATATGTGAACATTAGGATTTTTGGTGCGACCGACACGTCAACTGGGTGGGACCGATTTCATTAGGGTTAGGGCATAACATAATCTTGGTGAGGCCGATTACACAAACTCGGTGGGACCGATTTTGGTAATAAGCTAACCAGAGAGTTGGTCAGGCAAACTCGGTGGGACCAATTCGCTCATCTCGATTGGACCGAAAAGTTACGAAGGGGAAACAGATAGTTTGCATTGTGAACTCGGTGGGATCGATCGCTCATCTTGGTTAGACCGAAACATTACGAAGGGAAATAGAGAGTTTGCAATCCCATCTCGGTGAGACCGAGATCCCTGTTGGGGAGACCGAAGTGACTTGGGTTTTGCGGCAGTGGCTATGTCAACCGAACTCGGTGGCGCCGGATGGAAAGTTTCGGTGGGGCTGAGTTTGACATTTGGTTTGGGATATATGTGGATATGAGAAAGTGGTTGAGGGCTTTGGAGCATATCACTAAGCATTTTGAGCAAGTAACCCATTAAGCAACACATCATCCCCTTTTAATAGTATTGGCTTTTCCTATGGACACAATGTGATCTTGGATCAGTAAAAGGTAAAATGTAGAGTCTTGAGCTTTAGAGCTTGAGCCAATCTTTTGTCCTTAGCATTTTGAGGTGTCCACATTTCTAATCCGTGCCATGCCAATCATTGAGCTTTCCTGGAATATTTATCTTAAAATAGTATTAGCTCAAAGAGCTATATGTTGTTAGGAATTACCAAAACCATCCAGGGATAGTTGCACTTTCAATCTCCCCCTTTTTGGTAATTGATGACAACATATAGATCAAAGCTTCGACAAATGATTATAAGATTGAAACATATCGTCGCTTTGAGAAGTATGTGATAAGCAAGAGCTCCCCCTAAATTTGTGCATTATTTAAGATTTGCGTTTGAATGCAAATGAACAATCGATTAGGATCATGGGTTACTCTTCCATGTCACATACATCTTGGTGGAGCGCTCAAAATGATATAACTTAAAAGCATGCACTCATCACAAAGCAAAGTGAATGATCATATACGAATATAAGAGATAATATCATCCAAGCAAGCATTAAGGTAGCATATGATCAAACACATGATCAAACAAGTATCTCACACAGACAAAGACATAGTGTATCAACCAAGCGCATAAAAAGGTTCAACCAAAAACAGCAGAGATAAAAAGCAACACACACTCTCTCAAAGCCTATGATATATACATATTTCTCCCCCTTTGGAAACAAGTTACCAAAAAGTTTGAAAATGCATAGTGCTATACGTCTCTCGGGCTCGGTCTTCAGGAGGTGGTTTAGAGAGAACTCCAAGGACGAAGGCATCTGTCGATGTAGTTGGAGCTAGTGGAGTGGCTGCTGGAGGTGGTACTGAGGCTGTAGCTGTTGGTGCTGACAAAGTAGTTCTACAGACTGGTACTGGCACTACGGCAGACCTCTGACCTCATGGCACACGCTGAAAAGCATTAGTAGTTTCCTTCCCTCTCCTCTCTTCTGCTTCCTCCTGGAGCTGCTGAACGGCAGTGTGTATCTCAGTTACCTTGAGGTCAAGATCATAGAATTTTGTCTCAACAATCCTCTCCAGGCTCTCCTGATTCTGAGTCAGGGTGGCCAAGCCTTTCTCAATCCTCATTGTAGCTTGAATTAGATAGCCTAATTGATCTTGTTTTTACTTGAGGAACACCTGAGATGCTTCTTCTGCACTTGGCATCCTTGCAGCTTTCTCTGCCTTAGATTTGGCTCTCTTCTCTTGTGCTTGTACTGAAGATGGTTCCTCCTCATTCATCACAACTATGTTGTCTTCAAATTCACGATAAAGGGGTAGATGCTCCTTGTCCAACAAGTATGTTCCTGTGACCATCTTAGAATTGATGAGCTCCTGAATATGTGGAGCATACCCACAACTTCTCTTTTGGTCAGTAGTAGTCCTCTTGATTGTCTCTCCAATCAGGCTCATGACCTTGAACTTCTGAGGGACGTCAAAGATTTCCAACATGTTGATGGAATATCCTATGATCATCTTGTGATCTCCTGACTTGGATAGCAATGTGTGCCTTAGGATCCATTTGATGGTCGGCAGACCAGACAACAAGTAATGTACAGATCCAAGCTTGTGAGTCTCCAAAGCTTTATCAGGGATCTCTTTGTACATGGTTGCCATGGAGTTGTGGTCTTTCTTCTTCTTGGCATACACATCCAAGTCATCCTCATGCTACTATAGGGCATTTATCAGCTTAGCCCATTTTTCAACAGTGGACTGGTACCTAGTACCTTCAGACATCCATATGATCTTCCCATCTAGGTAAAAGTGAGTAGTGGAGTAAAACTGCATGATCAACTCATCATTCCATTTTCTGAGCTTCTGTCCAACAAACTCATCTACTCCACATGCTTTGAAGTTGTCATGTACTCCTGGGAAGTGACGTCATTCTCCTTGATGAATTCCCAATCAACCCATCTCATGTCACAAACAATGGGCTTCTTGTCGAGCAAAATTGTCTCATAGAAGTCTTGTTGTTCTTTTGTGTGGAACATTTAGTCAACTGCAGTCCTTCTCCTCACAGCATTGGGATTAGACTGTCTCCACAATCTCAGTCCATCATCTTTTCTGATGTGCATGTCTTCAGCCATTGCATGTGTATGATTGTGGTCTGGGATCTTGGGTTTCAATTTTCTCAAAACAAGAGACTCATCATCCTCTTCTTCAGCTTGAGGCACTGGGGCCTTGTTCTTCTCTTCTGCAGGAATACTTCTAGTGTTTTTCTTGGGCTTTGACTTCTGAGCTTTAGCTTTGGGAGCAGACTTGGGCTTTGATGTTACAACCCCTGACTTAATTGCATCTCCCATAAGCTTCTGAGATTTGGGTGCTGGAGCATCCTCTTCCTCTTCCTCTTCTTCTGCGGGATCCTTGAACATGGATGATGTCCCTAGAACTCTGGCAGTGGTCTTCTTGACCCTCTCATTTCTCTTCTTGCCTTCTCCAGCCTCTTCGGGTTCAAGAGTGAACTCCATAGTTTCTTCCAAGGTTGTTTTCCTAGGCTTGGATGTTGGCATTCTCTTGGTAGGTGCCTTCTTGTGCATCCCTGGCTTTGTTGTAGTAGCTGAGCGATACTCCTTCTTCAACACTTTCCTCTTTGAGGTAGCCTCATCCTCAACAGCCACATAGTCTTCATCCTCAGAGTCTGAGGTTTTCTTCTTCCTTGTCCTTGTTGCTGCCTTGGGCAAGTTACTAGGAGTGCTCCTGCTGCCATCATCTGAGATGCTTGATGGATCTGAACACTCACTCAATTGCACATGTTCCTCAGATTTGTTCTGACTATCACTCTAGTCAGACATCTTGGCAATCACTGACAGCAAACCCTGTGAATAGATGTAGATGAGGTAGAGTGGATGAGCATCACAAAGTGCAGAGTTTTTGCAAAACAGATGACTTAAAAACTTTGTTTTAGTTCTCCACAAAAAGCATTGAAGCAGCTTTTGGAACTTAAACTAGTGAACTCGGTCAGACCGAGTCATAGTGTGGTGGCACCGAGACTGCTAGGGTTTCACAGAGAATCAAACTCGGTCACACCAATTTGCACTTTTCGGTCAGACCGAAAATGCATGTGCTATGGCGTAAGGAAAATCGGTGAGACCGATTTCTACAATTCGGTCGGTCCGAGATGATTCCGACGGAGACCTAACCCTAAATTTTCAAATTCAAACTAATCTAAAGGAAGTTTTCAGTGGATGGATTATTTGCATACGTGGTCATGATCATGGAAAAGTAATGTGCTACGAATCGGAGTTGGGAAATAGCACAAAGAGTCGAACTCATACCCTAGTTCAGCGGGAGTTCGCTACGACGACAACGGCGGAGCAGAATTCCATTGACGGCGATGGACACTAGCGGCGGGAGGTCGCTGGAGGCGAGGAGATGATCCAGAGACCCGAGGAGGCAGAGCAAGACACGCGCATGGTGAAGGGTTTTGGAGAAATTTCCAAAATTAAACCCGTCGGTATATATATCCCGACCCTGTCGGTGTGACCGAGTGGAACAACTAAGTGGAACCGAGATGCAGAATCACGAGCGGTTATTGCAACTCAGTGTGACCGAAAAGTTCAAATCGACTGCACCGAGATGGAAACCTAGATCAACTTAGTGAACTCGGTGTGACCAAAGTGGATGACTCGGTCATACCAAAATGCACAAAGAGGTTTTGGAAGTTTAAGTCTATGACGAATCAGGGACTCCGAGTGCTCCTCACACAGAGTGGTTCGAATTGGACTTAATCAAACTTTGTGATGTAGCATGAATAGAGTTTGAGACGAGAAAAGCATAGATAGCTAGGGGAGGTTCTTAGGCATTCTTGTTCATCCACTTGGCAAAATAGAAAAATGCCAAACAATCAAAACAACAAGTGGATGTCCTCAAATGAGTAAAATATGCAACCAACATGCGCACACAATAAAATGGCAAATGAAATATGTGGCAGAGCATGCACAAACACTCTAGCATCTATCAAGCAATTGGCGATGACTAGGTCATCTATATATGAGTATATTGACTGAGGAGTCAAATGAGAGCATTTGATCATAGGTCATACTCATTGTTTAAGCATAAGTGGGGTTACCACTTTTACATAAAGCATTGTTGTGTTCACACCATTAGAGTTGCTTTAGCTCAGTTGATTAGAGTAAAGCTCCCCCTAGATGTGATATCCCCCTAAGAGGGATGAACTAACCTTGGGTTTTGTCGATGATTACTTCATGTAGGTGATGTAGATGCTCAATGTTGATGTAAATCATTTGGAGTAATCCATTAGAGTGAGTTTCACTTTCAATACCTACACGGGTTAGTCCCATAAGGATCAAACAAGGATATCCATAGACATAGAGTGATGTTCACATAAGATGATGTCCATGAAAGAATTAGGTTACCTTGTCCCTTGTCTTATCAACAAGAGGGTTTGTGACTCCTTGAACTGGTGCAAGCTACGGAAGTTGTTTGCACTTGTCCTTGCCATAAGATATGAGTGAAGTGTGTTGGCGGAGTCACCCTCAAGAACTCTCTAGTTCTTTTTCTTCGGGATCCACACCATCTTGATGGGAGTCTTTGGAGTTGTAGTCATACTTGATGAAGTTGAACTTGATGTATTCTTGGGAACCCACTTGACCAAGGCTTTGGGAGCATCTTCAAATGCATCAATCTCCTCTTGAAGCTTGTCCTTGCTTTTTTGCTTATGGTCTTGTGGTGGAAGATCATCTTGAGCTTGTGTTCCTTGTAAAGAAGTAGGATCATACTTATCTTGTTGAGGAAAAAACTTCGTATTGGGGTATTGACCTTCTTCCCACTCAACTCCATTGGATTGAACTTTCGTTCAAAACCAACACCTTGATTCTTCTGGTGCCTTCCTTGCTTGCGTACAATTTCCTCAAATTGCTTACTTCCGGCAAGGCTCTTGTAAACACCTTTCTCTATAATTCCCTTCAATAAGATATTTTCTTTCTCAAGTGTAACTTGGCTATGAGAATCATTAGTGGAATCAAGAGAACTACCAGAAGCAACAACATTGGGTCTAGCATGATTGTTGTTACTACTAGAAGAAGAATCTTTCTTACTCTTGTTGCTAGATTTAACTTCTGGCATGTAAGTAGACAAGAGTAAATGCTTGGCAATGTAAGAAGAACTTTTCTTGCGAAGATCATCATTGATCTCTTTTAAGAACCCATGCTCTTTCTCAAGGTTAAGCTTTTCGAAGCGTAACTTCTCAAGAGTGTTTAAAAGCTCTCGATGATTTTCCAAGGTAGTTTCATGAGCTAACTTAAGAGTGTTTAGTTCTTTAGTTAGACACTCAATCTCCCTCTTATCATCGTAATTTGTTTTATCTTGATTAGCATGATTAATAGCAAGTTCATCATAGTTTTCATCACTAGAATTGTCAACAAGTAAATCATCATCACCTAGCAAATCATCTTCATCACTATTGAAAACAACATCCTCGGGGTGTGATACCTTTGGGCCTTTAGCCATGAACCATCTTCCAATTCCTTCATTTGGTGACTCTAATATGTCGTAGGAGTTGGTTGACACAAGTGCTAGACCGGCAACACCTTCATCTTGAGTATATTCGAAGTCGGAGTGATAACTTCTCTCAGAGAGATTGTCGAAGTCGGAGCCGGATACCCATTCACCAACATGAGCTTGATGTCTTCGTTTGGTGTAGCTCCTTGATGATTTGTCCTTCCTTTCCTAATCCTTGCTTCTCCGTCATGTTCTTCGTTCATAACGGTCATCTCTACTCCTTCTATCTCTTGGTGGTGATTCTTCTCTTCTACTTCTCCTTTTGGGATAATCTTATCTTCTTTTGTAGGGAGTCGTACACTCATTGGAATAAGTCCGGGTCTTCCACAATTGTAGCAATTACGTTCACGACTTGAAGATCTTTTGTCATTGTAGGACGTTCACTTGGAACTTCTTTCCTTGTTTCTACTCTTGTAGAACTTGTTGAAATTCTTCACCATTAGGCTCAATTCTTCATTGAAGGCTTGTTTCCCACTTGATGATGTGCGATCATCACATGAGGCTTTGTAAGCACCACTTGACTTGTTGTGAAGCTCTTCCTTATCCTTGAGTGACATCTCATGAGCAACAATTCTTCCAATGACTTCTGTTGGCTTGATATCTTTGTAATTGTGCATCATTTGGATCAATGTGCACACGGTATCATATTTTCCATCCAAGACTCTTAGGGTCTTCTTGATGATGAATCTATTGGTCATCTCTTCACTTCCTAAGCCGGCAATCTCATTTGTGATGAGAGCAAGCCTCGAGTACATTTCAGTGACACCTTCACCATCCTTCATTTTGAACTTGTCAAGTTGACTTTGAAGGACATGCAATTTGGATTCCTTGACAGAGTCGGTACCTTCGTGCATATCAATGAAAGTATCCCAAATTTCCTTTGCATTCTCAAGAAGGCTGATTTTGTTGAATTCTTCAGGGCACAATCCGTTGAAGAGAATATCACAAGCTTGAGCATTGTATTGCAGCATCTTCAACTCTTCCATGCTAGCTTCACGGTTCGGTTCTCTCCCATCAAAGAATTCACCTTGTAAGCCAATACACACAATAGCCCAAAGTGCGGGGTTATGTCCAAGAATATGCATTTTCATCTTATGCTTCCAACTAGCAAAATTTGTACCATCAAAGTAAGGACCTCTACGGTGGTAATTTCCCTCGCTAGACGCCATACTCTCCTAGGTTGTGAAACCAAGTTTATGATCACCAAAACCTATGGATATCAAGGCAAATGGAGACCAAAGCTCTGATACCACTTGTAGGATCAAAAGTATGTCTAGAGGGGGGGTGATTTGACTACTTGACCAAATAAAAATCTAGACTTTTCCCAATTTGAAGTCTTGGCAGATTTTAGCAACTTAGCACTAGTCAAGTAAACAACCGACCCATGCAAGTCTATGAGTATAGCAGCGGAATGTAAAACATTGCACATGAAGGTAAATGGAGGTGTTTGGAGGGAGCAAACGCAATGTAGACACGGATATTTTTGACGTGGTTCTGATAGGTGGTGCTATCGTACATCCACGTTGATGGAGACTTGAACCCACGAAGGCTAACGGTTGCGCCAGTCCATGGAGGGCTCCACTCACGAAGGGTCCATGAAGAATCAACCTTGTCTAGCCCACCATGGCCATCGCCCATGAAGGACTTGCCTCACTAGGGTAGATCTTCATGAAGTAGGCGATCTCCTTGCACGTACAAACTCCTTGGTTCAATTCCACAATCTTGACGGAGGCTCCCAAGTGACACCTAACCAATCTAGAAGACACCACTCTAAAAAGGTAATAGTAGATGATGAACTCCTTGCTCTTGTTCTTCAAATGATAGTCTCCCCAACACTCAACTCTCTATCATAGGATTGGATTTGGTGGAAAGATGATTTGAGTGGAAAGCAACTTTGGGATGGCTAGAAATCAAGATTTATGTGGATGGAATGGAAGGTATTGATTTCAACACAAGTGTAGGTGGTTCTCTCTCAGAAAATGTAAGTTGGAAGTGTCGGCATGTTCGGATGGCTCTCTCCATTAATGAAGAGTGGGTGGAGGGATATATATAGCCTCCACACAAAATCTAACTGTTACACACAATTGACCAAACTCGGTGAGACCGAATCGTGAAACTCGGTCGGACCAATTTAGTTCAAAATGTGAACGTTAGGATTTTTGGTGCGACCAACACGTCAACTCGGTGGGACCGATTTCATTAGGGTTAGGGCATAACATAATCTAGGTGAGGCCGATTACACAAACTCGATGGGACCGATTTTGGTAATAAGCTAACCAGAGAGTTGGTCAGGCAAACTCAGTGGGACCGATTCGCTCATCTCGGTTGGACCGAAATGTTATGAAGGGGAAACAGAGAGTTTGCTTTGCGAACTCGGTGGGACCGATCGCTCATCTCGGTTAGACCGAAATGTTATGAAGGGAAAGAGAGAGTTTGCAATCCCATCTCGGTGAGACCAAGATCCCTGTCGGTGAGACCGAAGTGACTAGGGTTTTGTGGCAATGCCTATGTCAACTGAACTCGGTGGCACCGAATGGAAAGTTTCGGTGGGGCCGAGTTTGACTTTTTTTTGGGACATAT
>NW_024111767.1:0-14525 GCF_003073215.2 Triticum urartu | reverse complement strand
GGTCCACAAATAGATTACAATAGTGATGATTCATATGGGTTCTAGAAAATGTAAGTTCTTTTAATGATCATTACAATAGTATGCTTAATGTGCTCTTCTGGTATTAATGTTTTTCCTGTATGCTTGTTTAATTGATATCCTTACTAATTGTTTATTCTCTTCTCAATGCAGGTTTGCTAATCATGGGCAAGTCCAGCGGCGCTAGTTTCCTCAGTAAATTTAAAGGACTTACTCGGAGTGGACGAGCCCACAAGGTTCCCTCCCGACTACGCGAGGATGACACCTCACAGGGAGGTGGAGGGGTCGGGGGAGGAGACCCTAGAGGAGGAGGCGGTGGGGGGAGAGCCCCTAGAGGAGGAGGAGGTGGGGGGAGAGGCAACCGGGGCAAAAAACTCCGGGCCGTGTCTGAAATAGGAGGGTCTTCTTCGATGCCCTCCTATACAGAGGCACCTTCTGAGTCTGAGGAGGAGGAGTATGTTCCTGATGGCGAGGAGGAGGAGGCCGAGGAGGAGGGTGAGGAGGAGGAGGCCGAGGAGGAGGGTGAGGAGGAGGCCGAGGAGGGTGGAGGGGAGGTTGATCCCGCGTTGTGGGGTGACTTGCCACCGGGATCTTCGCAGGGGTGGCTGCGTGGTAATGCCGGACTACCTACACCACCTTCTATCGAGGAGCACAAGTGGCTCATTGAACCTGTGGGGACAGAGTAAGGGCCTCTCAATCATATTTTCAACACATGACAACATTTTCTTATTGTACACATGGCAATCATTTGATTCTTTTGCAGAAACTGGATCCTTCGCGGAAAGGGCCGTAAACCGAACGGCCTTATCACTGTCCTGTTGAAGGAGTTTTGGCCTGGCCTATTCTGCCCGCGGCCAGACAGGGACCCGCAGCAGCGGGTTTTGGCCACGAGCTGGGCCCACTACGAGGCTTGCAGCAACGCGGAGTACGGGACGACCGCTAAGGCCGTGATCACCAAATTTTGGGTAAGTTCTCTTCTGAATCACTTGTCTTCAGTTTCGTTCATAGTTTATCATTGAATCACTCAACTCATGCCTTGTTTGCTTCTGGTTTATGCATGATTGCAGCAACTCTATAGAGTTCTTGACGAGCACAAGGCCAGAGCCGACGTGGTCTTGCTTGCGGCTGCGAAGAAGAAAGCTCGTCAGTTGCAGTACGAGGTGCACTGGGTTGCCGTCTCGCAGTACTACCACATCTACCTGCACCAAAAGATGACCAAAAGTCAAGCGCAGAAGCTACGACTTACCTTGAGCAAGGAGCAGTTCATGATGGTAACTATTACTAACTTTTCATTGTTTCAAGCAGTCAACTATATGTTTCGTGCTCACATGTCATGCTTCCAAAATTTGCATAGGTTGTTCCTCGTTGGTGCTATGGAAGGCATGACAGATGGGCGAGTTTGGTGGATAGGTGGCTCGGCGCCGATGCAGAGTTTGCTGCCAAGAGCATCAAGGCCCGGGCTAACCGTGGAGACGACGGGACACACGGCCAAGGAAACAGGAACCACTGGGGCTTCAAGGCCATGAAGGTATATCTATGTGCATGATGCATTTTTATTCTTCTTTACGTCATGTTCTTATGTATGGCTGACTTCTATTTGACGTTGTAGGAGGACAAGTTGAAGAGGCCGCTCTCAGACATGGAGTCGTGGAAGCTTGCCCGCGAGCGGAGTCATCGCAAGGAGGGCGAGAGCCAGTACTACGGCAAGACCGAGGAGCACCTGGGGTCTTACATTCATCACTATCAGGAGTTGCATCCGGATGTTCCTGTTGCTGAGGTCGCCCAGTCTCAGATCGACGACACGGCGGTGGTGGCCATCCAGGGGAAGAAGAATGGCCGGTATCCATATTTCGATGGCTTGATCACTCCTTCGATCTCGTACACACGGCTTCGGGCTAGCAACCCGAGCCAGCTAGAGAGTACGGGGCGTTCACAGACTCCCTTAGCCCGCCAGCATGCTGTAAGTACTTCCTCTTTATCTTTTTCTATCTTGCATTCTCAGTTTATTTTCAGCATTGCTCACTTAGAAACAACCTAAATTATGTAGGCATATAAGGAGTTTGTCGAGCATAGGAATCTCGAGGTGCGGGAGTACTTGAAACGAGTGAAAGCAAACGATGATTACAACCGTCAGATGATGACGGTTAGTTTTGCCCTCTTAAAACCAACCTAAATTTTTGCACTTTCATTCCTTCTGATCTTCTAGTTTGCTTGTTTAACTAACATTCAGGCTATGTTGGCGTCTTGGACTAACCGCACGGATCCACCACAAATGGGACCCCCACCACCACCTGCGGGAGAACCCCCACACGTGCCCACGTTCGATGAATGGGTGGCACTAGGCAGTGATGGTCCGGTTAGTACATTTGCCTAACTACTAGCAAACTAGTTCTCGTTCATGAAACACTATCATATCATATTTACCGTTAGAATCTTTTCTGAAACATGTAGGGGACCGGTGGCTCGACTCCTGCTCCGTCGACCCCAGTCACTCCGATCTGGCAGAGTGGTGGTGGTCGCGATGGCGGTTTTGGCGGAGGTGGTGGTGGTGGTTTTGACGGAGGTGGTGCTTTTGGCGGAGGTGGTGGTGGTTTTGGCGGAGGTGCTCTTGCTTGATGATTCCGTGCATGTGGCCATCGTGCCATGCCTTTCATATTCCTACTTTTATCATGTTTCATGTGTTGCACTACTTTTATGTTCATGAACTTCCGTCGGTGATGATCTTTAGATGATGTGATGAACTTGAGTATGTTTAGATGATGATGGTGAACTTGAGTATGTTTAGATGAACTTGAGTATGTTCACATGATGAAATTGTCATATTTCTGCATAATTTCATATTGTTCTGTTTTCAAATGCTGTCAAATGAATTGGAAAAGAGAAAACAGGGGAAATAAAAGAAAACCACCAGGAGCTATGCCTACGGCAAAGCCGTCGGCATATATACGCCCAGGAGTTACAAGGAGCTGCCATGTGGCAGAGATCGGCATAGATGGAAATCTATGCCGACGGCTTTGCCGTAGGCATATCTCTGCCGCCAGGAAAAGTCAGGGGACGACACGTGGCGCACGTATGCCGACGGCTTGGCCATCGGCATAGATTTCCATCTATGCCGACGGCCATGTGTCGTCCCCTGAATCACCAGCGCTGTTGACGGCGCCGTCCGTTGCCGTCAGACGGAAAACAACGCCGACGGCTAAACTATGCCGACGGCTATCCCACGGCCGTCGGCATATGCACCTATGCTGACGGCTATACTACGCCGACGGTCTGACACATCTACGCTGACATAATCTACGCCGACGGGGCTATGCCGACGGCAGCCGTAGGCATAGATCTATGCCGACGGCAAAGGACCTATGCCGACGGCCGTGACGTAGGACGGTGGTTGTATATATCCCGCGAGTCCGGTAGTGACGTAGGACGGTGGTTGTATATATATCCCAACCCATCAAAGATCAAACAGTAGCTTCAACGCCTTGTGTCTCTTTTAAAAGGATTATTTCCTTGTGCACGACGTTGTTTTTGTTGATAGCATATTGAGGAACTTTAGTCCTCACTACAGAGTAGAGTTCTTGTCCTTTTATGGAGAGTACTCACTAGAGTTGCGCGAGTGGCTGAGTGTGTACATTTTGTGCATACATTACTTAGCGTTTACAAAGAAACAATTATGTCCAACCAATTTGAACAAGCTCATAAGAGAACAAATAAATTTTATATCCTTTTTCAGGGAAATAAATTGTACAATTTGATTTATATGGAAAGAAAAGATACACAGATAAACTAAAAACCTGAAATTTACTCCTAATAATTTGCTGCCAGGCCCACGCACCAAAAACGCCCGCACAGGACTCGCGTTCATGGCGGCGGTCTTCTGGTGTTCCCCGGATCAATCGGAGTATGATTTCGGGAGATAATCACGGCAATTATGGCGCACGGAGAATCGAGGGACGGCGCCGAATCGTCTGCTCTCCCATCGTGGTTTAAATACCGGAGGGATGGGAGGAGGCGTCTTCAACTCCCTATTTGCCCACGCTGCTGCCGGCGGCCGGAGCTTCCTCAGCTGATGTTGCATTCTCCTCCTTTTTCTGCAGACTCCGATCGACTCTGTGGTTCCTTCTTTCTCGTGCTTCTACTGATTTTTTGGCCCGCTCTCGCAGCACCCGCCACCTGTTCGACGGAAAGCTTCTGATGGCTGCGGAGGGTGGCAAGGACCGCTTGGGCGACATCGCCGACGACCTCCTCCAGCATGTGTTGTCCCGTCTTCCGCTGGACGATGCCCTCAGGACCTGTGTGCTGGACACCAGGTGGCGCGAACTATGGAGGCGCACCACCAGCCTACACATCAATGCTTATCACTGCCAGCGACTCCAATAGTTGGCGAAGCTGTTCATCCAACTCCGTGGAAACTCACCTCTCGCCAAGTGCGAGATCAGTACCTGCCCTGACGATTTTCTGGATCACGACGACTCTGATGATTCTCTGGATCACGACGACTCTGATGATACTCCGGATCATGTCGACTCACTAGACACCCACACTAAACTGCTGATCCAGTACGCTCTACAGTGCCATGTTCAGGAGCTCCTGCTCAAACGTAATGACTATGAGGACGACCCCCTAGCACTTGATATGCCTCTCATCTCCCATCAGTTGAATATCTTACACCTTAAACGGGTTACATGCTCCGCACTGAATTTCTGGGGCTGCCCGGTCTTAGAGGAGCTAAGGATGGAAACATGCAACATTTATGCAAGGGAGATATCATCCAAATCACTGAAGCGTCTTTGCATTACTGATATCTGTCTGCTCCCTTAGGATTTCCATATTCGGATTTTTGCCCCAGATCTTATTTCACTGCAAATTGATGATTTTGATGGCGCGACTCCATTCCTTGAGGATATGCCATTTCTAGTAACAGCCAATATTAGGCTTGGCGTTCAGTGCCATGATTACTGTGAGCAGAACCTGAGGGATTGTGATGATCATTCATGTAGTTGTCATATTTATCCTGTAGAGGGGGGTTTGCTTCTCAATGGTTTGTCCAATTCTTTTAGTTTGGAGTTGATAGCTGAACCTACAATGGTAAGTTTGCACTTATTGCCTTTTTTTTACTCTTAGTGTTATTTGCCAACAACAGTTTCTCTTGTAATATCCATTGTTGACTTAGACCTGCAAATAAGCAACTTGCTTTTCTTCATTGCCATGGTTTGGTATTTTTATCTATATACAAATGGTTGTCATATCAATGATCTGATAACATAGTATTAATTGATGAAGTGTGGTATTTCCTGTGCTTGAGGTATAATTTTCTCTTTTCTTAGTTATACTTTCAAAATTAATAGTATCAACCTGAAGTTTGTACTAACTTAAGTTAATTTATATTGAGTCTTAGACTTCTTTCTTTGTTCACTTGTAGCTTCTACAGTATCTCTACCGATGGGATTTAGAATGGTGCCCCATGTTTGGCAAATTAAAGACTCTGCTCCTCAATGAGTGGTTCACGGCTATTGATCTAGTCTGCATTTTTCGACACTGTCCAGACACTGTCCAGTTCTTGAGATGCTCACTCTTCACCTTGGTAACACTAAGGTATATCATGTATATATAAAGATGGTGCTTCTTCATTAAAGGACTTATCATGTATATCCAATTGATCTTACTAAATGGTCTCTATCTGATAGAACCTCATAGAAGCAACAGCAGCCCCAGAAACAATAGAACAATCATTTGTCTGCGGCCACCTGGAGGTTGTGAAGATTGTATGTAGAAAGGTTGATGTGGGAATCCGCAAAATTTCAAGTATCTTGAGTACATTTGGTGTTGATTATAAGAAAATCTGCATCGAGGAAAATTCTTTTTGCTCAAATTGTAAGTTACCGATGTCATGCTTCATCTTTAGTATTTTTCTACAATTTTCCTAATTGTTCTAACATGTTTGCTATACTTACACAGTGACCAGTGTATGAAACCCCTTACAAACCTATTTGTATCCAGTATCAATTATGGCATTATCCTCTAGTAATAAATGTACAGCATGCTGGTGGAGTTGAGAATTGCTGTTAAGTTTCTATACGTGGTAGCAGTACAATGGTTACCAGTTTAGCACAAATCGCCATTGTACCTGTAAATGATCTGTAACATTCATGCCGCATTATTTGGGATTGGTCCTCTGCTTTTTCTACTGTTTATTTACTCCTGAAGATAGCAGATGTTCCTGTTTTTAAATGTAGTTTATATGTTCTTCCATTTGGTAGAATACACATGCATCTATTCAGCAAGGCTTAAATGATGTTTATCTGCCTTTGCGTCATTTATTTTTTCAGTTTTACCATTATTCCCAGCCTGTCATCAGTCTAAAGCCCTGTTGAGAGCCCGGCGTGAATTGACTAGTTAGGAGAATTCTGAACTGGCCCTCTCGTAAAACCCTTCCCTCCAGCGCCGCCACCCGCGAGGCGGCCGGGCAGGGCGCCCAGATCCTCCTGTTGGGCTAATAAGCCGCGGCGGTGCACCGGACACGACCAGCGCGTGTATGGGCGCGGGCTGGCCGGGTCGGGCGCGTCGGGTCCGCGGCGAGTCGAGTGCGTGCGTGCGTGTAGGTGTGCGTGTGGTGCATGGGCGTGTCCATGCAGGTGAACACCGCACGGGTGTGTGTGTAGACTTGGTCATTAGACGATCCGGGTGCAGCGGGAGCGCGAGTTCGTTGCGGGCTCGACACGGTGCGTGCGTGCGGAACGCGTCACGGGCGCGTCTAGAGCGGGCCGATCGGAGCGCGGGAGTGGGTGAAGGCGTGCGGGTCGTGGCCCGACGCTGGCCCGGGTATAAGAGCGCTGCTGTGATCAATATAATGGCATGGGGTGAGTATTGAGTTCGTGCTCAAGGAGGCGTTGTTGCGCCGGCAAAACCACCGTGTCCTCGTGTTCTTCCTCCTCCTTTCTTCTTCTCTAGTGAGCTTGAACGACGGCGACAGAGAGAGCTAGGCGGAGCGAGGCGAGGGACTGGCGGTTCCAACATTTGGTATCAGAGCCACGTTCAGCTCAGGGCGCGCCGGCGATGTCGATCGTCCCCTACGGCGGCGGTACGGGCGGATCGCTGCCGTAGGCGGTGCCGCTGCTCACCGGCGACAACTACACTGCATGGGCCATCAAGGTCGAGGCGAACCTAGACGCGGCCGGGCTGTGGGAGGCGGTGGTCGTGCCAGAGGACGCGGCGGCGGCCGTCATCGCGAAGATGGACAAGCCCGCGCGCGCTTACCTGCTCGGTGCACTCGCCGAGGACCTGCTTCTGCAGGTGGCGGCGAAGAAGACTGCCGCGGAATTGTGGGCTGCTCTGAAGGCGCGGTTCGTCGGCGCGGACCGTGTGCGGGCGGCGCGGCTGGGCACTTTGCGCAGGGAGTTCGAGCTCCTGCGCATGGCAAGGGGCGACATGCTGGACGAGTTCGCCGGCAAGCTCGGGGCGATGGTGGCACGTTTTGCAGGGCTCGGAGCGACGCTAGAGGACGCAGCCCTGGTGAAGAAGTTGCTGGACTGTGTTCCCGATCGCCTGTACGCGGCGGTCGACGAGATGGAGCAGTTCTGCGACCTGGAGACGCTGCTCTTCGACGACGCACTGGGGCGCCTGAAGGCCTTTGACGAGCGGCTGCGACGGCGCGGGCAGGCGGGCGGCGAGCAGCTCATGTTCACCGCAGCATAGTGGCGGGCGCGCGAGCGGCAGCGAGGCGGAGCTCGGGACGACGACGACGGGGCGCGCAGCGAGGCATCGGGCTTCGGCGGCAACAGACGAGGCCGCTGCTACAAGTGCGGTGAACGCGGGCATTTCAAGCGCGAGTGCCCGCAGTGGAAGAAGGCGTCGGCGGCTGAGCGGGCACTGCTGGCGGACGGCGACGTCGAGGACGCCGGGCTGCTCTAAGCCGCGGCTTAGGGCGCGAGTGTTGGGTAATAAGCCGCGGCGGTGCACCGGACACGACCAGCGCGTGTATGGGCGCGGGCTGGCCGGGTCGGGCGCGTCTGGTCCGCGGCGAGTCGAGTGCGTGCGTGCGTGTAGGTGTGCGTGTGGTGCATGGGCGTGTCCATGCAGGTGAACACCGCACATGTGTGTGTGTAGACTAGGTCATTAGACGATCCGGGTGCAGCGGGAGCGCGAGTTCGTTGCGGGCTCGAAGCGGTGCGCGCGCGCGGAGCGCGTCACGGGCGCGTCCAGAGTGGGCCGATCAGAGCGCGGGAGTGGGTGGAGGCGTGCGGGTCATGGCCCGACACTGGCCCGGGTATAAGAGCGCTGTTGTGATCAATGTAATGTCGTGGGGTGAGTATTGAGTTCGTGCTCAACGAGGCGTTGTTGCGCCGGCAAAACCACCGTGTCCTCGTGTTCTTCCTCCTCCTTTCTTCTTCTTCTTTGGTGAGCTTGAGCGATGGCGACAGAGAGAGCTAGGCGGAGCGAGGCGAGGGACTAGCGGTTCCAACACCTCCCGCCGCTGGCCTCGCCTGCCCCTCCCTCCTCCCTCGCTGCCGCCAGGGGGCGCGGCCGGGCGAAGCCCGACCGGCGCCGGCACCGGCGGGGCTTGTTCTTCCTCCTCCGCGCGATGGGGCGGTGCGGGCTCCTTCATCGAGGGCGTGTAGCGGTGCGGGCGCGGGGCACCGCAGCATGGCGGCCTGCGCCCCCCTGGCGCTGCGTGGTCGGCTGCGCGATGGAGCGCGCCTCGCCGTGGCAGCCGGATCCGCTCGGCAGGCAGCGCGGACGGCGGGGACCGGCTTCGGGCTGCTGGCGGCTGAGTTGGTTCCTCTCTATCCCGGGCGTGTGGCGGTGGTGCGGCTCGGCCGGTGGCGGTCCGGCGACCTAGTGGTGGTGGTGGAGGTGGGGTCCTCCTGTGTGCCAACGCTGCTGCTGCCCTAGTCCCGGCTCCTCTTCTTCATTGTGAGACCATGCTTCACGGTGTCGTGGTGGGACAGCGTGGGAAGCTTCGTGACCGGATTGGTGCAGGGTGGGGGTCTGTTTGGTGGCGAGCTCTAGAGTGCCTGAGGTGGAGGTTGGGATCGGGAGAAATCCCTGTTGGCTTAGCCGGCACTGACGCGGTGGCGCTTGTGGGTGACGCCGGACCTTCCTGGAGGGCGTCGGAGCTACCCTTCCTCTCTCCTCACCGCGTACCGGGGGAAACCCTTGGCAGCAGCGTCGTCATCGTCGTGTCCCTTCTTGGAGGTGTTGATTGGTACCGGTGCTTTGGAGGCTCGGAGCTTGGTGGGCGATCTCCGGTGGGTGCAGCGGCCACGAGGCTTCTTCGTTTTTTTTGTCGATCTGCCGTTGTCGGCATTTGTTTCTCTTGTATTTTCTCTTTCATTTCTTTTGGGCGTGACTGTGCTGCTTCCGCCCCAGCACCTATCATTGGCTGTCTCGGTTGGTTGCTTTGTATACAAGCCAGGGGAAACCCTTTTTCAGTAAAGCCCTGTTGAGTCTTAAGGCGTCTGATGGTCATATATATCTTGCTCTCACAATTCTATGTTAACAAAGAAATTCGGTCGATACCACTTTAATTTCAAACAAAAGAAATTTGGTCAAGCTGCATGATAGTTCATCTACATCGAACTGGTAGCCAAGCTATTTATTCTCCTATTTATATCAACTGAGGCATCTTGAAGCCAAACTTGTTCTTTACTGTCGACTTCTCTTTTTTGCAGATTCCAGTTTCTACAAGCATGGGCTGCGTCCGGTACTGGTGTCGCCTAAGATGTGTGCTCGGACATGATGTTGGCATAAAGCCTGCTCTGTTTGTCTGAATAAGTTGTAATGGTGGCCCTGTCTTGGCGCCTTGCCTTCAGTTTCTCTCTTTCCATCTGTTCGCCTTGTGCTGGAACTTCTTCTTAGTTGTTTGGTGCGACTCGTCCAAACCTGCTGTGTTTTCAGCTTGCTTTACTTGTTATGTCGTTTTTGGTCAGAACATTTTGGTTATTGGCGATGGAAATCTCGCTGGTATGCCCTGTTCGAGTCCATGAGTTCTTTCTTTCTCCAAGAGTTCAGTTCAATTATTTTAGCAGCAACAGTTGGGCTATTGGGCTATACTTTTGAATGAGATGTTGGACATGAACCTGGTTTAAGGAGTCAAGTGGACAAGTAGTGAGCTAGCATTCGTTTACATATTTATAACATTAGCAGCAGGGTCGGGTCATCACTTTCACTGGTACTTGCTGGGTGCCAGCCGTGGGCGCGTGGTGGCCTTGAACGCTGCAGTGCAAGCCCGAACTCCTCCATGTCCACCCCGGCACCTCCCAGTTGAAGGCGGGCGCCAGCGCCATCCTCGATGCGTGCAAACTGCCAATAGACCTGTAGAGTGGTGGAAATAGGCAAGGAAATGCCCAAACTAGCCCAGTTAGATCCGTCCGTTTGCTTCCAGCTTATTTTCACGATTCCGTGGTGTATTTAAAAAAACGATTTTAATTTGTTCGGCGGCTTGCCAGAGTTCACATAAGCGGTCTGCCGGCGGTTGGAGCGTCTGCCCGACCAGGACCATAGTTGATTGTTGACCGGACGATAGTGACAAACAATATTCCTTTTCCTGCTTGTGATCAAGGTGAGGCAACGCCGCATTCTTCTTCATTTTTCCTCTGAAGGGGCAGGGGATGATCGACGGATTCCTGGACTTGCTGTTGTTGTTAAACTTGGTAACCGATTTCCATGTTTTCCTCATGTTTCTGTTGAATGTTTCTCCCAGGCTCAGAATGCCCAAGAAGGCCGCGGTGAGCGGGGAGGATCACTTTGGTGACCTGCCCGACGAGCTCCTCTGGCACGTGTTGTCCCTTCTGCATCTGTGTCATGGCTGGCACCTTCGGCATGTGGACATTAGCAACGGCCTTTTGCATGGAATCCTTCAGGAGGAGGCATACATGCAACAGCCACCGGGCTTCCAGGGTCCAAGCCATTGAAACTATGTCTGCAAACTGAAGAAAGCTCTGTATGGACTCAAGCAGTCCCCACGTGCCTGGTATGCTTTGGCTTCACGATCGTCTTCGGCAGCTTGGTTTTGTGCCATCCACAGCAGACACCTCACTATTCAATTTTCATGCAGATGGCGTCACTCTCTTTTACATGCTAGTGTAGGTTGACGAAATGGTAATTGTTGGCTTCTCTACAGCTTTTTTTTTGGGGGGGGGGGGGGGGGGGGGGGGGGGTATGGTTGAACGCCTGCTCCATCAGTTATCTGCTACTTTTCCTGTTAAGGATCTTGGTCCCCTGAATTGTTTTCTGGGTGTTGAAGTTGTCTGCTATTCCAGGGGAATCACGCTCGTTCAGCAGAAGTATGCTCTTGATCTTCTGGAACGCTCCAACATGGCGAATTGCAGACCAGTTCCGGCACCGATGTGTACACACGAGAAGCTCATACAGGAGTCTGGTCAAGCACTAAATGAGGTTTATGCTTTCAGGTACACGAGCACAGTAGGCGCGCTGCAATACTTGACATTGACGAGGCCAAACTTGTCCTTTGCTGTGAACAAACTGTGCCAGTACTTGTCACGCCCCATTGATGTACAATGGGGGGCAGTGAAAAGAATTCTTAGCTTCGTATAAGGATCTTCACTAGTGGATCTCGAATCAAATAATTTTAGTAATATAGTCGCTTGGTTGGATAAAATATTAAATGCGATAGGCTTGATGTGTAGTTTTTCAGTTTCTTAGTTACGTTTGAAATTGCTAACTTCAGTCAGCTATTTATATATTTTGGTGTCTGAATTCTTTTCGTTCATCTAGTATTTGTCCAGTTTGTCTACACATGACCTAGGACGACCAGTGGGTGATGGAGCATCGAATCGAACGGCAGGCAAGCCGGAGCCAAACGAGAAACGACCAAAGCTTAAGACAAAGCACCACAAAAACTAAGGCTCCAGCCTAAGACAGGGAACAAGCGAGGGAGGCAAAACCATCAAATCCGGCAATGGGACAACGAGGGTGACTAGGGGAAGGAGGTGGCAAACATCACACCATGACGAGGCCAATCACCAGCAATAGACAGTGAAAGATGGGGTAACACCTAACACACGATCTGCAAGGGTACGGTCATGACATGAGAACGGATAGCCATGGAACTTGAAGAGAGGGTGTATGGGTTGTAGAGAGTGGCACCACCGGTGCCGGTGGACGCCATCGGGCCAGGCCAGCGAGGGGATCAAGAGGATACGGGGTCTAGGATTAGGAAGTAAGGACTATTCATGTGTGGAGCGGCCTCTACACTATATCACAAGGGATTGTCTACCCTTGGGATGCCAAAACACTAGTAGATGAATCATTAATTTGGGCATGTTCATTAGGTCTTGGAACTGTATACACTGGTTGTAATTAGCGGACATGTATAAGATAAAACGGATTATGATTATGAGTTATATGTGTGCTTCACTTGACGATAAAGAGAAGATCCTAACACAATAGTTTGTGTTTTCCATGTGGATTCTTAACGATGGTATAATGAAATCATGTAGAAAGAGTGAAGACTTGAGGAGGCAAAACAACTGAAATACAAATATAGACATCTTGATTTTTCTAGTTCCCTGGTAACTCGTGCTAGTTTGAACAATGGAGTGATGTAGAAATTGCTCAGCATAGCCAACTTCTTGTCATTAGCTCGAGCTTTCAAGGAGAACAAGCTCGCACAATTTAACATGGTAGCTCATGGGCATTTAACACATGAAAAAAATAAGTGCACCCCCGCAAGGTTTCCAATAGTGGATAGTGCGCTGATAGCGGATTGGGGTTGGCGTAGTGGATTTTGGTTAGGGTAATATTGTGGGCGCTATGTCCATGTAGCGGATTTGCAAAAGCACTTATAATTTTAAGAATTTGTATATATTTCTAGATCATTAACAACAAAAATGTCATTTGCCTTGAGCAATCATGCATTTGGATTTGTAACTTCACCATTTATATCATTATATAAGCATATAACTATAAGTGGACATCATTTATAGTATAAGTATTTAAGCGTGATAATAAGTAATCAAGCACTTATATAATTCCTTAGGCATTTATTAGAAAAGGTTAATTGGGAACAAATAGTGGTGTAACATCTTCGCTATTGCGGTGTGACAACTGCTATTCCAGCTACATCATGACAAACACACTATTTTCTATTGCTACGAAAAAATGTGCTAGATTGGCGCTACCACAATAGCTTCAATATCCCCACTATTTAAAACCCTGCTCTCCCGACTTCACTTGCATTAATAACATTTTTACCTTATAAATATGGCTCCAGCTTCACTACAGTAGGTATCATTGTTACATCGTTTCACTTTGTTCTAGCTTGTTAGGTATCACCTAGCTTAGTACATCACATGAAACAATGAAAAGGATGCAAGAAAAGAACAAAGGAGTTGAAAATCACGTGTGAATTGGAGGCGTCAGTAACATGGGCAAGACCAAACAGCTCTGCCCCCTTCACCATTCTCACAATTGGCCATGCCAGCCGTGGTGCCCGTGACAATGCCTCTACTTGGTGACTTGTCACCAATGACCCCTTACGCTCCATGGTCTATCTTCTCATTCACGCTACCCTCACCCCTCTTACTAATATCCTCATTTTCGTGTATTTTTTCACATCTGTTCGTTCTTCTCTCATATGTTCTTTCATATGTCTGTATTCTTCCATCTTGTCATAAAATTGAGAGAATAGGGTGTGATACAAAGTGGCATAATAAGAGAAAATCATTACTCATGGACAGTTGGTGGAGCATTCATTTATTCTCAGGTGGTAAATTCCATGATCATGAATTACTATCGGTACATTGTTGAGGATTAAAAATGCATTTCACTCTTGTTGTAAAATGTATATTTTAGCCGAGTCATCTCGAAAGGTCAAATTGACACACAAAAATTGGCTACATGATTAGTTCTTCATGGTCGAAAGTTTCTAGTTTGCTCCATACAAAACATGGTGTGCGAGAGGAGATCAACCACTTCAGTGATGTTGTACACGAGTAATAAATTAATACAATCGGCTGGCAGCACCAACATAAAAGAGTGAGTTAGAGACAAAGTGAATTAGGTGATGCATCTCATGACTAACTTCTAACTGACTAATCCAATATCGATGAAACGAATACAACTTGTAGTAGAAGTAGTACTAACTTAAGCATTCACACCTGTTTATTGATGATCAAGCCAAACAGAAATATGAACTTCTAAGCATGTGCTCTGAATATGAACAATGTCACACATGGACAAGGTCAATTGCGAGGTTCCATGTGACATTTCTATTAGCTTCTTCTCATGGCGCTTAAATCTGAAGTATTATCGAGTGAAGATGACCAACTTTTAAATTGCTAGACCAACCTTCCTTTCTACGCATACACCACTTGATGAAGTTAATCATGCTAGGGTCTCTTGGAGTCAACGACCTACTTCATGTCAGGGTCAAGAAACTTTGCTTTGTCCTTGACCTCTCAAACAAAATGGCTCTCCTAGATGAGGTGCCACACTCAAAGGTGTGATGTAAAATGACATCTAACTTTGCTAGAAGGCTCTTCAAGTTT
>NW_024111766.1:0-11540 GCF_003073215.2 Triticum urartu | reverse complement strand
CCTACCTTACTGGGCGCGCCCCTACCTCGTGGGCACCTCGTGCGCTTTCCGGACTCCATTTTCTTACACGACACGTATTTTGGTCGGTAAAAATTCATTATATAATCTCCCGGGGGTTTTGACTCTATCACGCAAATATCTCTGTTTTGTTTTGAGCTGTCCTGCTGCAGATACAGCAACATGTCGTCCCAGGATTCGGAAGGAGAAAGCTATGTGGCTGATTACCTTGCAGATCCTAAGGTCTATGGGGATGTGGAGCATTGTGGTTGGACTACGGAAGAAGAAGAGGACTATGAACCCAAGGGAAAGGAGGAGACGAGCTCAGATGAAGATGAAGTCCCACTACCTCAACCTGGGGACATGCATGTGGAGTTCAAAAAGTCAAGCCTCCCTGATAGAGTAAAGAAACCTAAGATCGAGTTTATCCCTTTTCGCCTCTTGCAGGAAAACAAACAGGAACTATGCAAAAAGATACTGAGCCTGGAGCAGGAGATCGAGGACCTAAGGGACCAAAATTCTGTCCTCAAGCGCAAATTAAGGAAGAAGCCTACGCCACAAAACCCCCTCCACCAACAAAGAAGAATTGAGTATCTGGTATGGGCACTCCCTTGGCAACTGCCAAGCTTGGGGGAGTGCCCCGGTATCGTATCACCATCACTTTTATCTTTACCTTTTTCTTAGTTCGATCCTTTTGGTAATATCTTGATCTAGTAGAATAAAAGTTCTTAGTATGATCTAGTTGTGAGTTTTGCTTTATAATTCCTTCTATGTAATTCGAGTGTGAGCTATATAATAAAGATTAGTGTTGAGTCAAGGGCTTGATTTTTGCCATGATCCTAAGTGAATAAAAGAAAAAGAGAAAGAAATAAAAAGAAACAAAGAGATCATATGGATCTCATGGAGAGTAATGAGCTCACGTAGAAAAAGTATGATGAATAAAAGTTGTTGAGAGTTGACAAGCATAGTTTTGTTCATCGTTGCAATTAATAGGAAGTAATAAAGAAAGAGAGGTCTTCACATATAAATATACTATCTTGGACATCTTTTATGATTGTGAGCACTCATTAAAATATGACATGCTAAAGAGTTGACGTTGGACAAGGAAGACAACGTAATGGGTTATGTTTTCTTACATCTGAGATAAATTATATTGTCATGGATCATCCAACATGGTTGAGCTTGCCTTTCCCTCTCATGCTAGCCAAATTCATCGCACCAAGTAGAGATACTACTTGTGCTTCCAAATACCCTTAAACCAGTTTTGCCATGAGAGTCCACCATACCTACCTATGGATTGAGTAAGATCCTCCAAGTAAGTTGTCATCGGTGCAAGCAATAAAAATTGCTCTCTAAATATGTATGACTTATTAGTGTGGGAGAAATAAGCTTTATACGATCGTGTGATATGGAAGAAATAAAAGCGACAACTGCATAATAAAGGTCCATATCACAAGTGGCAATATAAAGTGACGTTCTTTCGCATTAAGATTTTGTGCATCCAACCATAAAAGCGCATGACAACCTCTGCTTCCCTCTGCGAAGGGCCTATCTTTTACTTTTATCTCCTACCTTGCATAAGAGTCATGGTGATCTTCACCCTTCCTTTTACATTTTATCCTTTGGCAAGCACAGTATGTTGGAAAGATCCTGGTATATATGGCTAATTGGATGTGAGTTTTCATGAACTATTATTGTTGACATTACCCTTGAGGTAAAACGTTGGGAGGCAAAACTATAAGCCCCTATCTTTCTCTGTGTCCGATTAAAACTCCATACCCATAAGTATTGCATGAGTGTTCATTGTGAAAGACTATATGATAGTTGAGTATGTGGACTTGCTGAAAAGCTCTTATATTGACTCTTTCCTATGTTATGATAAATTGCAATTGCTTCAATGACTGAGATTATAGTTTGTTAGTTTTCAATGAAGTTTATGATTCATACTTGAAATTGTGATTAAATTATTACTCTAGCATAATGAGATTATATAAATATATGTTGTTGTTCTAAGAATGATCATGATGCCCTCATGTCCGTATTTTATTTTTATCGACACCTCTATCTCTAAACATGTGGACATATTTTTCGATTTCGGCTTTCGCTTGAGGACAAGCGAGGTCTAAGCTTGGGGGAGTTGATACGTCCATTTTGCATCATGCTTTTATATCAATATTTATTGCATTATGGGCTGTTATTACACATTATGTCACAATACTTATGCCTATTCTCTCTTATTTTACAAGGTTTACATAAGAGGGAGAATGCCGCAGCTGGGATTCTGGGCTGGAAAAGGAGCAAATATTAGAGACCTATTCTGCACAGCTCCAAAAGTCCTGAAACTTCACGGAAGTTATTTCCAGATATATAAAAAATACTGAGGCGAACGACGGCCACACCCCACGAGGGTGGGGGCCCCTGCACCCCCTGCCTTATCGGGGCCTGGTCCTCCCGTCATCGGCTGCTATGAGCTTTCGATGAGGAAAAAATAAGAACAACTCTTTCGGGACGAAACTCCCCGCCACGAGCGGAACTTGGCGGAACCAATCTGGCTGCTGTTCTGCCGGGAAACTTCCCTCGGGGGAAATCATCGCATCATCCATCACCAACGCTCCTCTCATTCGGGAGAGGGCAATCTCCATCAACATCTTCATCAGCACCATCTCCTCTCAAACCCTAGTTCATCTCTTGTATCCAATTCTTGTCTCCAAGTCCGGGATTGGTGCTAGTAGGTTGCTAGTAGTGTTAATTACTCCTTGTAGTTGATGCTAGTTGGTTTAATTTGGTGGAAGATCATATGTTCAGATCCTATATGCATATTAATACCCCTCTGATTATGAACATGTTTATGCTTTGTGAGTAGTTACGTTTGTTCCTGAGGACATGGGAGAAGTCTTGCTATTAGTAGTCATGTGAATTTGGTATTCGTTCTCTATGGTATGTGACTGTACATGACACTTCACCATTGTTTGGGCCTAGAGGAAGGCATTGGGAAGTAATAAGTAGATGATGGGTTGCTAGAGTGACAGAAGCTTAAACCCTAGTTTATGCGTTGCTTCGTAAGGGGCTGATTTGGATCCATATGTTTCATGCTATGGTTAGGTTTACCTTAATACTTTTGTTGTAGTTGCAGATGCTTGCAATAGAGGTTAATCATAAGTGGGATGCTTGTCCAAGTAAGGACAGTACCCAAGCACCGGTCCACCCACATACCAAATTATCAAAGTACCGAACGCGAATCATATGAACGTGATGAAAACTAGCTTGACGATATTCCCATGTGTCCTCGGGAGCGCTTTTCTCTATATAAGAGTTTGTCCAGGCTTGTCCTTTGCTACAAAAAGGATTGGGCCACCTTGCTGCACTTTATTTACTTTTGTTACTTGTTGCTCGTTACAAATTATCCTATCACAAAACTATCTGTTACCACTTATTTTAGTACTTGCAGAGAATACCTTGCTGGAAACCGCTTATCATTTCCTTCTGCTCCTCGTTGGGTTCGACACTCTTACTTATCGAAAGGACTACGATAGATCCCCTATACTTGTGGTCATCACACCAAAGTTGTGCATTGTGTATATTAAGTTTTAAACATCACCCAATATTCCTACATATATTTGGCCACTTCCAGGTGGTTCTTGACTTCTGGCCCCTCTCATCGATCTTCGACGACCAACCGTGGGCCGGTCAAAGTTGTGCATTGGAATTTTGAACATCAGACCACCCTTTTCACTCATATATATTTGGGCCACATGCTGGTGTGGCTCTCTTCTGACCCTCTCTAACGTTTTTTTGCTGCAAAGACTCTGATGACGCTCAACTGGACGGGTATAATGTCTTAACCATGTGCGATGTGCGCTGTGAATCACCGACTGACTGCGCAAGCGTGAGCAAAGTGGAGGTACTGGCTCAACTGTGTGCGATGCAAGTGCGCTGTAAAATCATCACGACTGTGCGCAAGCGCGAGCAAAGGGTGGAGGTACTGCGCTTAACCGTGTGCGATGCAAGTGCACTGTAAAACCACCACTGTGCAAGCTAAAGGCGGGTAAGTTTATTTAGAAATTAGGACGAACCGTGTGCGATAGACCGCTAGCTAGAAATATAAAAACAAACTACCCGCCTTGAGCGTTGCAAAAATCGGCGGTTCTGCCACTTTTCCTTATTATCATACACGCATATTCTTATTGGACCGTGCGCGATCTTGAGCACTCCCGCCCCGCATCAATTCCTTTACCCAAATTTTAGTAGCCGCCGTACTTCAATCGTGCCCACACTCTCCAGCACCGACCTTATAGTAAAATTGCAGTAGCCGAGGCATTTGAACCGTCGCCCTCCCTCGTCCACCACCATCTCCACCCACCATTACTAAAATTTTCAGTAGCCGCGGCGTATCCTCAAACACCACCCCCCCAGTCCCCCCCTCCCCCCTCGAACCCTAGCTCGCGGCCGCGCCGCGCCGCGCAACCTCGTCTGCCTGTTCCTCCTAGCTTAGATAATAAAGTTCAGGTTACCCAAGATTCCCATACCGTCGCCCCACTCCCCTGAGTTTTTAGATGAGGCCTGCGGTGTCCCTCCCTGCCAGATCCACATCCCTGCTCCAGAATGTCGCAGCCTAAGCTCGACCACGTATCCCAGGGAGCCCGACGAGCGTTCAGCCAAGAAGAGGTTTATCATGGCCTCTCCGGGCGTGGCGCCGTCCGCGACCTCGATCCTGGAGCAACACGTCACCGCGGAAGCGCAAAGACTTAACTATGTAGAACTCATGGGCATAGTCATGCACACAATAATCATGGCAAAAATGACCTAAATGGAGCAGCAGATCTGACAAATATCTCAAGTAGCCCTCTTCTAACAGCATTTCGGGCATCAAGATGAACTCAAATGAAAATGATGCAATGAATGAAATGATGTACTCTCTGAGATGAACATTGATATGCTATATGCCAAAAACGGAGCTACGGATGCAAAGTTACGAGGCTATGAACATGAGCAAAAAAATTAGGGACTTCTGAGAAAAGTCAACCCTAAAAAACAGATCTCAGATCCGAAGCGCGGAAACCGAGGATCGCCGGGGTTGAGCTCCTGTTCACCGGGAAACGTCGGGGATCGCCGGAGTTGACGCGGGGGCGGCCGGGGAGGTCGGATCCGACCGGATCCAGGGCCGGGCCGGTGCGCCGGCGAGGCAGGGAGGGCCTCGGGCGTGAGCGCGACCGCGGAGATGGCGAGGCGGTGGCGGCGGTGTCGGCTCCGGGCCGGCGAGGGGCGTGCGGCGGCGCGTCGGTGGAGGCGGCCGGCGAGGCGCGGGCGCGCGCGCGGTGCTGCACGGGAGGCAACGGGCCTCGGGGGCCCTCCCTGGGCCTCCCGGGCCGGCGATGTGGGGCGAGGCGGCGGGCGAACGCGGAGGCGACACGTGGCGGCGGCGGGGTCGATCCGGACGTGTCCGCGGAGGACAGATGTCCGGCGGCGCGCGGATGGTGGATCTAGGGTTTTCGGGGAAGGAGAAGGAGATTTTCGGGGGATCTTTAAATAGGCATAGGAGGAGACTAGGAGAGTCCAAATGAGGTGCGGTTTTCGGCCACGCGATCGTGATCGAACGCTCTAGATGATGGAGAAGGTTTAGGTGGGTTTTTGGGCCAAATTGGAGGGATGTTGGGCTGCAACACACACGAGGCCTTTTCGGTCCCTCGGTTAACCGTTGGAGTATCAAACGAAGTCCAAATGATACAAAACTTGACAGGCGGTCTACCGGTAGTAAACCAAGGCTGCTTGGAAAGTCTCGTTCCAATCCGGAAATGTTTAATCCCCACACACGAAAGAGAGGTAGAATTGACTACCGGAGGAGAATGAAACGCCGGAATGCAAAACGGACAACGGGGAAAATGCTCGAATGCATGAGATAAACACGTATGCAAATGCAATGCACATGATGACATGATATGAGATGCATGACAAAGATAATAACGCACAGAGAAAAAGACCCGAACCCGAGAAAATAAAATAACTTAACGCCGGAAACGATAAGAGTTGGAGTACAAATTGGGAAAGTTACATCCGGGGTGTTACATCTACCATGGTTTTTTCCGTCATGGACTGCCCAAAGAATGTCATGCAGCTGCGTCTTCGGCCCTCCCAGGACGAAAAGCCCATTTTCTGTCATGATTTTTTGTCATAGAAGTTGGAGCCCACCACATCGATGATGATACCGGGTTTTGTCACAATTATCGTCATAGAAGTGTCATATGTATGACGGAAAAAAATTTCGTTCGGCCCAAAATGTCACGGATGTGTCTTTTTTTTTGTAGTGCTCCTCGTGGTCATGGTTGTGGTCGATGAGATATGACTTGGCAATTGACGTTCCCAAGCCGCCGTCGTAGAACGTGTCCTTCAAAAATGAAAAAATGGGCTTGATGGCGTATAAGGATCGCAAATCCTTGACCGCTTGGCGGAGGATATCAGCGGCAGGGCCATCAAAGAGATCGACGGTGGTTGAACCAAAGGGGTTGGGGATGGACCACTTAACCTGTGACATGGCCCGCGTGAAGCCGTCGCTGTCCACGAGCTTGATGTCATAGCCAGCTTTCCCGAGATACAGTAATACGCTAGCCCGTTGACATGAAGCCTTTGGCATGGCAACGTAGTCAACGTCTTTGCCGGCTTCCGCGGTGACGTGTTGCTCCGGGATCGACAGGTCGCGGTGAATGGCGGCCACCTCGCCAACATCCGCCGGAGAGGCCATGATAAACCTCTTCTTGGTCGAATGCTCATCGGGCTCCCCGGGATACGTGGTCGAGCTTAGGCTGCGACATTCTAGACCAGGGGATGTGGATCTGGCAGGGAGGGACACCGCATGCCTCATCTAAAAACTCAGGGGAGTGGGGCGGGCGGAGTGGGGTGGGTTGGCGGGGTGTGTGGCGGCGGCCACAAGCTAGGGTTCGAGGGGGGAGGGGGCGGGTGGGGGACTGTTAAGGGGGGTGGTGTTTGAGGATACACCACGACTACTGAAAATTTTAGTAAAGGTGGGTGTAGATGGTGGTGGACGAGGGAGGGCGACGGTTCAAATGCCTCGGCTACTGCAATTTTACTATAAGGTTAGTGCCGGAGGAGTGTGGGTCATGATTGAAGTACGGCGGCTACTAAAATTTGGGTAAAGGAATTGATGCGGGGCGGGAGTGCCTAAGATCGCGCACGGTCCAATAAGAATATGCGTGTATGATAATAAGGAAAAGTGGCGGAACCGCCGATTTTTGCAACGCTCAAGGCGGGTAGTTTTTTTTATATTTCTAGCTAGCAGGTCTATGGCACACGGTTCGTCCTAATTTCTAAATAAACTTACCCGCCTTTAGCTTGCATAGGTGGTGATTTTACAGTGCACTTGCATCGCACACGGTTAAGCCAGTACCTCCACCCTTTGCTTGTACTTGCGCAGTCATGGTGATTTTACAACGAACTTGCATCACACACGTTTGAGCCAGTACCTCCACCTTTTCTCGTGCTTACGCAGTCGTCGTGATTCACAGTGCACTTGCATCACACACTGTTAAGACATTATACCCGTGTCCGTTGAGCGTCATCAGAGTCTTTGCAGCAAAAAACGTTAGAGAGGGTCAGAAGACAGCCACACCAGCATGTGGCCCAAATATATATGAGTGAAAAGGGTGGTCTATGATGTTCAAAATTCCAATGCACAACTTGGACCATGCGGGCCCACGATTGGACGCGTCGTCGAAGATCGACGAGAGGGGCCAGAAGTAAAGAACCACCTGGAAGTGGCCAAATATATGTAGGAATATTTGGTGTGATGTTTAAAACTTTAAATACAGAATGCACAACTTTGGTGGTTGATGACCCACAAGTATAGGGGATCTATCGTAGTCCTTTCGATAAGTAAGAGTGTCGAACCCAACGAGGAGCAGAAGGAAATGATAAGCGGTTTCCAGCAAGGTATTCTCTGCAAGTACTGAAATAAGTGGTAACAGATAGTTTTGTGATAGGATAATTTGTAACGAGCAACAAGTAACAAAAGTAAATAAAGTGCAGCAAGGTGGCCCAATCCTTTTTGTAGCAAAGGACAAGCTGGACAAACTCTTATATAGAGAAAAGCGCTCCCGAGGACACATGGGAATATCGTCAAGCTAGTTTTCATCACGTTCATATGATTCGCGTTCGGTACTTTGATAATGTATGTGGGTGGACCGGTGCTTCGGTACTGTCCTTACTTGGACAAGCATCCCACTTATGATTAACCTCTATTGCAAGCATCCGCAACTACAACAAAAGTATTAAGGTAAACCTAACCATAGCATGAAACATATGGATCCAAATCAGCCCCTTACGAAGCAACGCATAAACTAGGGTTTAAGCTTCTGTCACTCTAGCAACCCATCATCTACTTATTACTTCCCAATGCCTTCCTCTAGGCCCAAATAATGGTGAAGTGTCATGTAGTCGACGTTCACATAACACCACTAGAGGAGAGACAACATACATCTCATCAAAATATCGAACGAATACCAAATTCACATGACTACTAATAGCAAGACTTCTCCCATGTCCTCAGGAACAAACGTAACTACTCACAAAGCATATTCATGTTCATAATCAGAGGGGTATTAATATGCATATAGGATCTGAACATATGATCTTCCACCAAATAAACCAACTAGCATCAACTACAAGGAGTAATTAACACTACTAGCAACCCTACAGACCAATCCCGGACTTGGAGACAAGAATTGGATACAAGAGATGAACTAGGGTTTTGAGAGGAGATGGTGCTGGTGAAGATGTTGATGGAGATTGCCCTCTCCCGATGAGAGGAGCGTTGGTGATGACGATGGCGATGATTTCCCCCTCCCGGAGGGAAGTTTCCCCGGCAGAACAGCTCTGCCAGAGCCCTAGATTGGTTCCGCCAAGGTTCGCCTCTGGCGGCGGAGTTTCGTCCGAGAAGATGGCTTATTTTTTTCCTCATCGAAAGACCTCATATAGCAGAAGATGCGTAGGAGGGCCACCAGGGGGCCCACGAGGTAGGGGGCCCAGGGGGTAGGGCGCCCCCACCCTCGTGGGCAGGGTGTGGCCCCCTGGTGAACTTCTTGCTCAGTATTTTTTATATATTCTGAAAACGTCTTCCGTGAAGTTTCAGGACTTTTGGAGCTATGCAGAATAGGTCTCTAATATTTGCTCCTTTTCCAGCCCAGAATCCCAGCTGCCGGCATTCTCCCTCTTTATGTAAACCTTGTAAAATAAGAGAGAATAGGCATAAGTATTGTGACATAATGTGTAGTAATAGCCCATAATGCAATAAATATCGATATAAAAGCATGATGCAAAATGGACGTATCAACTCCCCCAAGCTTAGACCTCGCTTGTCCTCAAGCAAAAGCCGAAATCGAAAAATATGTCCACATGTTGAGAGATAGAGGCGTCGATAAAAATAAAATACGGACATAAGGGCATCATGATCATTCTTAGAACAACAGCTTATATAATTATTGTCATATGATCTCTTATGCTAGAGTAACAATTCAATCACAATTTCTAGTATGAATCATAAACTTCATTGAAAACTAACAAACCATAATCTCAGTCATTGAAGCAATTGTAATTTATCATAATGTAGAAAGAGTCAATATAAGAGCTTTTCAGCAAGTCCACATACTCAACTATCATATAGTCTTTCACAATTGCTGAACACTCACGCATACTTATTGGGTATGGAGTTTAATCGGACACAGAGGAAAGATAGGGGCTTATAGTTTTGCCTCCCAACGTTTTACCTCAAGGGTAATGTCAACAATAATAGTTCATGAAAACTCACATTCAATTAGCATATATACCAGGATCTTTCCAACATACTGTGCTTGCCAAAGGATAAAAATGTAAAAAGGATGGGTGAAGATCACCATGACTCTTATGCAATGTAGGAGATAAAAGTAAAAGATAGGCCCTTCACAGAGGGAAGCAGAGGTTGTCATGCGCTTTTATAGTTGGATGCACAAAATCTTAATACAAAAGAACGTCACTTTATATTGCCACTTGTGATATGGACCTTTATTATGCAGTCTGTCGCTTTTATTTCTTCCATATCACACGATCGTATAAAGCTTATTTCTCCCACACTAATAAGTCATACATATTTAGAGAGCAATTTTTATTGCTTTGCACCGATGACAACTTACTTGGAGGATCTTATTCAATCCATAGGTAGGTATGGTGGACTCTTATGGCAAAACTGGTTTAAGGGTATTTGGAAGCACAAGTAGTATCTCTACTTGGTGCGATGAATTTGGCTAGCATGAGAGGGAAAGGCAAGCTCAACCATGTTGGATGATCCATGACAATATAATTTATCTCAGATGTAAGAAAACATAACCCATTACGTTGTCTTCCTTGTCCAACAACTCTTTAGCATGTCATATTTTAATGAGTGCTCACAATCATAAAAGATGTCCAAGATAGTATATCTATATGTGAAGACCTCTCTTTCTTTATTACTTCCTATTAATTGCAACGATGACCAAAACTATGCTTGTCAACTCTCAACAACTTTTATTCATCATACTTTTTCTATGTGAGCTCATTACTCTCCATGAGATCCATATGATCTCTTTGTTTCTTTTTATTTCTTTCTCTTTTCTTTTATTCACTTAGGATCATGGCAAAATAATCAAGCCCTTGACTCAACACTAATCTTTATTATATATCTCACGGACTCGATTACATAGAAGGATTATAAAGCAAAACTCACAACTAGATCATACTAAGAACTTTTATTCTACTAGATCAAGATATTACCAAAAGGATCGAACTAAGAAAAACGGTAAAGATAAAAGTGATGGTGATACGATACCGGGGCACTCCCCCAAGCTTGGCAGTTGCCAAGGGAGTGCCCATACCAGATACTCAATTCTTCTTTGTTGGTGGAGAAGGTGATTGTGTTGATGGCGTAGGCTTCTTCCTTAATTTGCTTGAGGACAGAATTTTGGTCCCTTAGGTCCTCGATCTCCTGTCAGGCTCAGTATCTTTTTGCATAGTTCCCTTTTTTCCTGCAAGAGGCGAAAAGGGATAAACTCGATCTTAGGTTTCTTTACTCTATCAGGGAGGCTTGACTTTTTGAACTCCACATGCATGTCCCCAGGTTGAGGTAGTGGGACTTCATCTTCATCTGAGCTCGTCTCCTCCTTTCCCTTAGGTTCATAGTCCTCTTCTTCTTCCGTAGTCCAACCACAATGCTCCACATCCCCATAGACTTTAGGATCTGCAAGGTAATCAGCCACATAGCTCTCTCCTTCCGAATCCTGGGATGACATGTTGCTCAAATCTGCAGCAGGACAGCTCGAAACAAAGACAAGGATATTTGCGTGATACGGGAGTCAAAACCCAGGAGATTATATAATGAATTTTTACCGACCAAAATATGTACGTGTAAGAAAAGGAGTCCGGAGAGCGCACGAGGTGCCCACGAGGTAGGGGGCGCGCCCAGTAGGGTAGGGCGCGCCCTCCACCCTCGTGGAGGCCTCATGTCCTTCCCGGACTGCTACTTATTT
>NW_024111765.1:0-23741 GCF_003073215.2 Triticum urartu | reverse complement strand
GGGGACCCAGGGTTGAAGTCTAGTCCCAATGACTTCTTATTCTGCTTCGCCGAATTCTGGGCAAACTGGAAGTTGCGCTTGAATAGATTGTCGTCACGACACCATAGCAGTGACGATGGGTCAGCATCCGCAGACTGTGGTCCACGGACCATGCAGGGATAGAAGCCTTGTTCAATGGCTTCATCTTTGGACCTGGGTTGAAGATTTCTTTATAGGATGTCTCCCCATGGTCGCTTGATGGCATTCTTCTTAGCATATTCCTTTGTTACAAACCTGTACTTGAACCACTGTTCTGCCCAATATCGTCGAATCCATTGGATTCGTGTCTTGCGCTGATTGTAATCCTCTTCTGGTTCTGTCTTGTACAGTTCTGAGAGGTCATCGGGCAGATCTCTTGATGTTTCACCTCGATGCTTTCTGCCACCCTTCCTTGCTAATTTCTCTGCAGCCATGAACTTTAAACTGAATGGCTTCAATACGTTCAAAGGCTTCAAAGGCTTTCGCTTGCTGGACAAACAGGAACTGGCTTCGGGAGAATTTATATGATGCTTGTAAGAATTCTGCAAATGAATGCAGACTATGAGAACCAAGGGATTCTCCCACGGACATGTACCTGTGACAGCATTAAGGTGCGAGGGAAGGGGAAGAGGTCATATGCATTCTCAGAAGATTTTGAAGATAAATCAGTTTAGAAGACATTGACCTCATCGTGCGAAGACATTCACTCATAGATAAGGAGTTGGTTCCAGATTTGTACGAATCCACGGATCAGTACAAGTGAGGAATCTAACTACTTTGTGAAGCATAAGTGAACATACTAGGCATATTATGAGATGCAGTATGAAATAGATCCAACTTGTGTGAACAGAAAACTGCTTGTGGTAGAAAGTGACGAATCTATAGGATCAAAGGGGCCGTAAAAAGGAAGTTTTATTTACCACACGAAGAACTGCTAGACGGAGTGGAAGAGGAGGCCGAGCAGTTCGATCGTCCGTGCCCTAACTTGGCGACGGAGGACACCTACGGCGACGGCGGAGAAGACGATGTCCGCGGTCGGCGTGAAGACGACGTCGGAGAGGTCGCAGCAGCTAAGCGCTTCATCGCCGCGTCGTCGAGGGCTAGCAGTGGCGCTAGGGTTTGTGCGAGAGTGGAAGAAAGGATAATAACTATGGTGAGGCGTGTATTTATAGGGACAGGGACATCACAGTGTTATTACATAGGTGCCCCTGGCGATTCACATCTGAAGGGCACGTGGCTATCATGCAACATATCGGAGGTTGTTCCACGTTCCCACGCACGCCTGGATTGTCGGGTGGTCGTTCCCACTTCTCCCGGTTTCAGGTGAAAGGATTTAGCATTGAAAACAGACTTAATGTTTGTCTCTGTATCTTCTACTGACAAGGACGCAGAGAATATATTCGACAGTTTCAATAGAATGCATATGATTTGGAGAGATAGAGTTTGAGATAGAAAGCATTGAGAGGTTAGGGTCCGATCACATTCACTTAGTTCAAAATATTCAACAAGAAGACATAGCTATATGTGAATGCTGTAGAGGACAGAACACTAGTATATATATATATATGAGAAAGACAATCAAATCAACATAGTGAAGATAATCATGAAGACAAGTTGAGATTGAAGCCAAACCAAATGTGAAGACATACCAAATGTAACACCATGAGTGAAGCACTTCAAACAGAAAAATTTGGTGGTGGCGTTACCCACCGTATAGGAAGTATTAGACCCAGACACGGCGCACAATTATCGTGGCGCTCCAAAGTCAAATTCCACATTAATGTATTCACAGTTAGAATGTATGTCTTCATTGATTGAAGATATACTTTACTTCGTGTGTTTCACATCTAAGTCATCAATATGCGTAAGTGTTAGGATGCCAAGATATTTAGCTCACACCGTAACTTGCAAAACCTCTTCTCATCCAAGGCCTTGGTGAAGATATCTGCCAATTGCTCTTTAGTGTTGACATGTATGATATCAAAATCTTCATTCACAACATGATCTCTGAGAAAGTGATGACGAATTTCAATGTTCTTTGTCTTCGAGTGCTGAACTGGGTTGTTGGCAATCTTGATGGCGCTTTCATTGTCATAGTAGAGTGGCACTTGCTTCAGATGAATGCCATAGTCTTTGAGTGTTTGCTTCATCCATAGAAGCTGAGCGCAGCAAGATCCAGCAGCAATGTATTCAGATTCAGCAGTGGAGAGAGATACACAGTTCTGCTTCTTTGAAGACCAACATACAAGTGATCGTCCCAGAAAATGACATGTGCCTGATGTAGACTTGCGATCCACTTTGTCACCAGCATAATCAGCATCCGAGAATCCAACCAGATCAAACTCTGAGCCCTTTGGATACCATAATCCTAGAGTTGGGGTGTAAGCCAAATATCGAAGAATTCGCTTCACAGCTAAGTGATGCGATTCCTTTGGTGCCGCTTGGAATCGAGCACACATGCAAACACTAAGCATAATATCTGGCCTAGATGCACATAGATAAAGTAAAGAACCAATCATGGAGCGGTATACCTTTTGATCGAACTCTTTACCATTGTCATCGGGACCCAGATGATGTTTGGCTGGCATTCGCGTCGTGAAGCCTTTGCAGTCTTGCATACCAAACTTCTTCAGGCAATCTTTGAGATACTTCTCTTGAGATATAAAGATGCCGTTGCGTTGCTGACGTATTTGAAGACTGTCGTGGAATTGTCACGGCAGATGTCCTTAATGTCAGGACTTAGTCGCGAGGCCAACGCATCTATGTGGTAGCTTGAGAGGGGTTGAGCGGGACGAGAGACGTGATGTTTTACCCAGGTTCGGCCCCTCACGGTGGAGGTAAAAGCCTACATCCTGCTTCATTGATATTGATGATGATGATCACGGTTACAAGAGTGCTCTATCTCGAGAGCTATTGTCTAAACCTAACTTGTCCAACTTGTGGAACTTGTGAATCTTCCCCCCTTGAGGAGCCCTGCCCCTCCTTATATATGTTGAAGGGGCGGTTTACATGTGGAGTCCTATTAGGATTAGGACTAGTCTATCTCTAATACAAACCTGGATACAAGTCCAGGTCTTAACTCCTTGTAAGATAAACGTTCCTCATGCCTTTCTTATTAAACCGGCCCACCATTAAACGTGAACCGGCCTTCTGGCCTTGGGCCTTGTCATCCGTCTGTCCCACACGGATCACCAGTGAGTCATAATGACCAGGTGGGTTGCTTGTAAACCGCCAGGTCAGGGCGGGTCGCCAGTAACTCGCCAAGTGTCAGCGGGGTCTTCAGATAAACCGCCAAGTCGGCCGGGTTAACTTCCGGCCGGTTTACGCCATGGGGTATATCCCCGACATTAGCCCCCAAGTTTAGCTTGGATTTATTCATGGTAAACTTATGCTGCAAAATAAACACAAGACCAGCTTCATAATCAATTTTGCCGACCTTGGTTTGTCACCGAGAAATATTGTGAAGAATAACTCCTTTGACTCAGCTCCCAAAGCGCCGATTTAAGAAATATGGGTCTGAAAATACTTATCTGATATTCAGCCGGTTTGAGGATGTAAAACTTGCCGGTTTAATATTACCAAAAATGGCCGGTTTATAAATATTGATGGCACCAGGCCATAATTGTTATCAACACCGGGTCATGTAATTGATCTTCCTGATTTGCTCAAAACTGATAAAAAGAAGATGTTCCTCTTTTATATGCATAATACCTGTAGCCCCCAAGTCTTAAGAGGAGAACATAGTGATAACTTAAGACTTGCTCCAATAAAGTGTTTCAACCTTGAGAAATCCGGTTTGTTCATCTCAATCATATAAACTGAATAACTCCATATATGTAGCCCCCAAGTGCCGGGTTGTCATGCTTGCAGCAACCTGGGACTTGTAATTGCTATAAAACTTCAATCAGTGTAGCCCCCAAGGGCCGGTTCAGTAAGATAATATTGAACTGGGAACTTTATATATACTTCAATGAAAATAACATCATATATGTAACTCCCATCATGGGGCTTGAACCCACGTCCACAAGGTTAAGAAGCTTTGTGCTTTACCAACTGAGGATGGACCTTCAATATTATGGATAAAAACTTGTGTACCTTGAATTGTTGACAGGAGCAATTGGTAGCCCCCAAGGGCGGCTCATTATAATATGATGAGTCGGGTCTTCAATAAGACTAGTAAAAATGACTTGGCATTAGCCCCCAAGTGTCATGATGCATGCTTGCAGCGACATGAGACTTGCATGTAATCTCGATTTGAATAATGTAGCCCCCAAGTGTCGGGTTGTAAGCCTGCAGCGACTCGGGACTATTCCTTCCATTGTAAAATAAATCATATCCTTTGATAAAATAATAGCCATTGCGCTAAAGCGACTTTGAAAACTCAATAATACCGGTTATTAATAACCATAAAAATCCAGCCATGTTGGCTATTCAAGATAATATAATATGGTGAAAACCTTATTCATTCAATATCATAATGAAAATTCAGCCAAGTTTGGCTATTTGAATAATATAACTCAATGATTTATAAGTGCATAATTCCGATGGCGCAATCCAAATATATATATACTGGCGACTTATAGTCCAAAAACCAGGCCGGTTTAACAAACACCGGATAATTTCTCATCATACTGGCGACTTATAGTCAAAAGCCAGGCCGGTTTAACAAACCTGTTTCTGCATACAACAAGTTTAAAGTGTCCTGGCGGTTTACCGCCGGACGGGTCATAATGCCCAACATATAACCCGGGTTTATAACCAAGGCTGCACTTAAGAATAATCAAATATGAAATATATCATACCTGTGACATTGAATCACATTGTTGGTTTTACCAACTTTTCATAGTAGAGGTGATAACCCCAATCTTGAGTACTGATAACTCCTTCCATATTGTGCCGGTTTAGGATAAAACCGTACCGGGTTGTGATAAACACCGGATTATCCATATATAATACTGGCGACTTATAGTCGAACCGGACCGGGTTAATAATCGCCGGATTATAATTGGTCATGTACTGATGACAACTTGTAGTTGAAAAGCCGAGCCGGGTTGAATAAACACCGGTTTACTCCAAATAGGAATGGTAACAAAAAATCAAACCGGGCAGATAGCCTCCGATTAAGATGGACCGTGTTCCGTCAATTGGACAGTTTGAACCGTTTAAGAATTGTCGGTTTAAAAAACGCAACAAAAAAGAAAGTAAATATCTCAAAGAAAAATGTGAAGCAAAGGAATGACAAACGTTTGCAAAAAGAGGTTTATTTGAGCTGATCAGATGGCGTTACCATGGCCGAACACGACCAAGCTCCCGGATAGGTGTAGCTAATGGTTCAAGTCGCCAGGTCCCCAAATGAAACCGTGCATTTATTGCCGATCAGGTGGCATGGCAATGGTTCGGGTTCGACCAAGCCCCCAAGTGATTCTGTGGCCCTTAGGCCAATCAAGAGGCATGACTGGTTCAGACGTGACCAAGTCCCAAGTGATCTGGTGGCTCTCGCCTATCAAGAGGTATTGCATTGGTTCGGACACGACCAAGCCCCCAAGTGATATAACATGATGCTTTTGAAAAGCTAACTCAAGGGGTAAACCGGAGGCCGCTTTAGAACAACTCCGTGTAACCACACATGATGTAAAAGAACAGAGACCCCGCTTTATGAAGCAGAGGCCCCCATGTGATCAATAATATGTCAGGCAGTAAGGCGGGATACCATGCTTGAACCGGATCTTGAACCGGATATTAGAGCTTCAAAGCTTTGTGGGAACATCTTTCCCTTGAACCGGATTTTAACCGGAATCTTCATTTTCAGCCGGAAAATTTCTGACGGCCTTTAAACTCGAACTTGCGAGAAGTTAATTCCTTTTGAACCGGAAATTCTTAAACCGGATTTGAGAGCTTCAGAGCTTTGTCGGGGAACAAATTTCCCTTGTACCGGATTGTAAACCGGAATCCTTTTCTGATGACCCGAAACTTCTTCATTGAGCCGGGATTTTGTAACTGTCATATACTTTCTAATCCGGAAATCTTCTGACA
This sequence comes from Triticum urartu, assembly GCF_003073215.2. Lineage (NCBI taxonomy): Eukaryota > Viridiplantae > Streptophyta > Magnoliopsida > Poales > Poaceae > Triticum > Triticum urartu. The sequence goes on along the minus strand of NW_024111765.1, from coordinate 17,690 downwards.
GCAAGATGTGAATCCGGGACCGGGTTATCTTTCCCTCCAACGTATTGGGGTTCTTGACTTCACTGAAAACCGGCAACGTTTGCTAAGTCATATCATTGTAGCCCCCAAGTCTCAAGGTGACTCGAGGAGTTTGGCTTGAGATTCTCCATATTTGACCGTGATATAAACCGGCATAACTTGTATATCATTGGTTGATAGCACGATGTGAATCCATAGAAGGTTGAGGTGACTGCGGCGGGTTGTAAATGATCCCATATGAGCCGTGTCAGCAACTCGGCAATGGTTCCTTCCAACTGGATTTGAAGTTAACCAAAACTGTAGTGGCGGCGATTTGTGCGCCTGCCCATTAAACCATCCAGTGCAGACGGTGGCTGAATGATAATTTGCCTTCAATTTATTGAAAAATTCCAGGCTACGCAGACTTGCTCATACTCAATAAACAGCTCATGCAGACAGGTGCGGTCCGGTATGTTGATGTAGACCGAGCCACGAGAGACGGACGACAAAAGCGACTGCAACATTAGAGACAGCTCGGATAGATGAATCGGCCGCGGCATTATACGGCGGTGCGGACGGGAGAATCGGCCGCAGCGTTGTAAACCGGCACGCACGCGTGAACCGGCCGCGAGAGCGGACGGGTGAATCGTTCGTGGAGTTGTAAGCTGGTGCAGACGCGTGAGTCAATCACAGGCGCAGTCCCGGCTAATTGACGTAGACCGGGCTGTACGGGCGGCAGCTTGTACGCGTCCATTCACCGTGTAGTGTGGCATGGATGTGTTGGAAATATGCCCTAGAGGCAATAATAAAAGGATTATTATTATATTTCCTTGTTCATGATAATTGTCTTTATTCATGCTATAATGTGTTATCCGGAAATCGTAATACATGTGTGAATGATAGACACCAACATTTCCCTAGTAAGCCTCTAGTTGACTAGCTCGTTGATCAATAGATAGTCATGGTTTCCTGACTATGGGCATTGGATGTCATTGATAACGAGATCACATCATTAGGAGAATGATTGTGATGGACAAGACCCAATCCTAAACATAGCATAAGATCGTATAGTTCGTTTGCTAGAGTTTTCCAATGTCAAGTATCCTTTCCTTAGACCATGAGATCGTGTAACTCCCGATACCGTAGGAGTGCTTGGGTTGTACCAAACGTCACAACGTAACTGGGTGACTATAAAGGTATACTACGGGTAATCTCCGAAAGCGTCTGTTGGGTTGACACGGATCAAGACTGGGATTTGTCCACCTCCGTATGACGGAGAGGTATCACCTGGGCCCACTCGGTAATGCATCATCATTATGAGCTCAAAGTGACCAAGTGTCTAGTCACGGGATCATGCATTACGGTACGAGTAAAGTGACTTGCCGGTAACGAGATTGAACGAGGTATTGGGATACCGACGATCGAATCTCGGGCAAGTAACATACCGATTGACAAAGGGAATTGTATACGGGGTTGCTTGAATCCTCGACATCGTGGTTCATCCGATGAGATCATCGAGGAGCATGTGGGAGCCAACATGGGTATCCAGATCCCGCTGTTGGTTATTGACCGGAGAGTCATCTCGGTCATGTCTACATGTCTCCCGAACCCGTAGGGTCTACACACTTAAGGTTCGGTGACGCTAGGGTTGTAGGGATATGTAATATGCATAACCCGAATGTTGTTCGGAGTCTCGGATGAGATCCCGGATGTCACGAGGAGTTCCGGAATGGTCCGGAGGTAAAGAATTATATATAGGAAGTGCTATTTCGGGCATCGGGACAAGTTTCGGGGTCACCGGTATTGTACCGGGACCACCGGAAGGGTCCCGGGGGTCCACCAGGTGGGTCCACCTCCCCGGGGGGCCACATGGGCTGTAGGGGGTGCGGCTTGGCCTACATGGGCCAAGGGCACCATCCCCAAGAGCCCATGCGCCTAGGGTTCAAGGAAGAAGAGTCCCAAAGGGGGGAAGGCACCCTCCTAGGTGCCTTGGGGAGGAGGGATTCCTCCCTTGACCGCACCCCCCTAGGAGATTGGATCTCCTAGGGCCGGCGCCCCCCCCCTTGGGACTCCCTATATATATAGTGGGGAAGGAGGGCCTTCTCATCCCACATCTTTGGTGCCCTCCCTCTCCCTCTCCAACACATCCTCCTCCTCCATAGTGCTTGGCGAAGCCCTGCCGGAGTACTGCAGCTCCATCACCACCACGCCGTCGTGCTGCTGCTGGAGCCATCTCCCTCAACCTCTCCTTCCCCCTTGCTGGATCAAGAAGGAGGAGACGTTACGCTAACCGTACGTGTGTTGAACGCGGAGGTTGCCGTCCGTTCGGCGCTAGGATCTCCGTGATTTGGATCACGTCGAGTATGCCTTCCTTCATCCCGTTCTTTGAACGCTTCCACGCGTGATCTACAAAGGTATGTAGATACCAATCCGATCACTCGTTGCTAGATGAACTCCTAGATGGATCTGGTGAAATCCGGAAGGAAATTTTTGGTTTCTGCAACGTTCCCCAACAGGATGACCACCGGGCAGGACGTTGCCAGCGCGTACTCCGTACCCATGGCATAAACCATGTTTTATAATGAATAATTGTCATGCATATCATAATATCTAGTCCAAAGTAATTGTTCCCTTGATAAAAACAATATATACCAAGAAACTAGATTTAGATGGATATCACCTGATGTTTTTTGTTCGGACAACGGCTGATCTGTTCGACGCGGCCATGTCAGCGGCTTGAAGGCAAGGCAGGACCGGTAAAATAACGCTCCAGCGGATCAAGGGGTGCCTCTGCATCGACGCCGGGTTGAAGAGGGTTGGTGTGGTGGCCCTGGTAGCTCTGCCGCGGTGAAGACCCGGCAGCCGGGGCCGATTCATTGCGGTCGGCACGGATGGGAACCCGCAAAGCGAGCCAACATACAGCAGTGGTTTGAAGCGGAGGCGCCTCGGGGCCGGAAATAGCAGGAGCGATGGCGAGGCCAGCTCGTGGTGGTGGAGGTAACTCGGCGAAGCAGCGAGTCCGGGTGGCTGTTTTTGACGAATCCGGTTTACGATGACTTGAAGGCACAGTTGGCCGCGGCGAAAACAGCACGGGGCGGCTCGGAGTCAAGCAAGACCGCAGCAGTTTGGCAGCGAGGACGCTCGGCGTCATGGTCCGCACAGGTTGCAGCAGAGGCGGACGGTAGAAATAATAGCTCAGGCGCAGGCTTGGTGCTAGAGAGAAGCTCGGGCATGGGGAAACGCTGCGGCGGGTTACCGAGGCTGTGGACGGTTCGGAGTTGCGGCAGCTCACAATCCGGCCATAGCAGAGGCGGACTCGGTCAGACGGCGACGGCGGCTCAGAGGCGGGAGGAAGTGGCTCGATGAGGCAGGCTACGGCAAGAGCGGCAGCGAGGCCAGCTCACGGCAGTGGAGGTGCCCCGGCGAAGCGGCTCAGCGAGACGAGGCTGCAGACGCGCGAGTCGCCAGATGGGTCAACGGTAGTTTTTGCGTTTGCTTTAGGTGCTCTGCTTCATACTAGGAGCAAGGGGACGTCCGGAACAAGGACGCTGTAGGTTGCCTCAAGGACCAGTCCAACGTGGCCATTTTTTTTTCTCAACTCTGGAATTCATCTCCTCGTAGCTTCCTTGTAGCAATCAGAGTTGTCAAAGGAAAGACTAACTTGGCCTCTAATGATGTACGAACTCAAAGCGTACTCTCCTTGTCTTCCAGGGGAGTACTAGTACTTGAAAACATCAGGCTGATGCTTAAAGCGACGTAAGTAATGCACGTGTCTGCACTCTTTGATTTAATCAGAAGTAACAAGTCGGTGACTCTAACAAAACATCTGCAACTTGATGGTCTTCGGCGGTCAAACATCTGCAGCCATCGTGATGAATCCTAGTGTTTTCCAGATGGCTTGGAAAATGCATGACTTGACGGTGGTTCACCAAAAAATTATATCTGCCTTCCGGGTTGTGTGCGGCTGCACGTACGAAACCCTAACTTCTCAAACTTAAAACTTGCATCGATAACTCTTCCTCATCGGATGATCTCACAAGCTCCTCCATCCCTGAGAGAGATCCCTTCAAAACTCAAACACCACCATGCGCAGGCCCCACGGTGGGCGCCAACTGTCGTGGGATTGTCACGGCAGATGTCCTTAGTGTCAGGACTTAGTCGCGAGGGCCAACGCATCTATGTGGTAGCTTGAGAGGGGTTGAGCGGACGAGAGACGCGATGGTTTTACCCAGGTTCGGCCCCTCACGGTGGAGGTAAAAGCCTACATCCTGCTTCATTGATATTGATGATGATGATCACGGTTACAAGAGTGCTCTATCTCGAGAGCATTGTCTAAACCTAACTTGTCCAACTTGTGGAACTTGTGAATCTTGTCCCCCTTTGAGGAGCCCTGCCCCTCCTTATATATGTTGAGGGGCGGTTTACATGTGGAGTCCTATTAGGATTAGGACTAGTCTATCTCTAATACAAACCGGATACAAGTCCAGGTCTTAACTCCTTTGTAAGATAAACGTTCCTCATGCCTTTCTTAAACCGGCCCACCATTAAACGTGAACCGGCCTTCTGGGCCTTGGGCCTTGTCATCCGTCTGTCCCGCACGCCGGATCACCAGTGAGTGATAAGACCAGGTGGGTTGCTTGTAAACCGCCAGGTCAGGGCGGGTCGCCAGTAACTCGCCAAGTGTCAGCGGGGTCTTCAGATAAACCGCCAAGTCCGGCCGGGTTAACTTGCGGCCGATTTACGCCATGGGGTATATCCCCGACAAAGACCAAGGAGGAACTTCAGCTCACCCATCATGGACATCTGATATTGCTCTTGCATCATATATCCAAACTCATCTGTGTATTTCTGATTGGTGCAGCGAAGATAATGTCATCCACATATATTTGGCACACAAACAGTTCACCATCATATGTCTTCGTGAAGAGAGTGGGGTCGAGGGAACCAGGTTTGAAGCCTTTGCTCTTCAGGAAGTATTTGAGTGTGTCATACCAAGCCCGAGGGGCTTGTTTGAGGCCATACAGTGCCTTGTTGAGCTTGTACACCATGTCAGGATGTTTTGGATCTTCAAAGCCAGGCGTTGTGCAACATACACTTCTTCGTCAATCTTGCCATTGAGAAAAGCGCTCTTCACATCCATTTGATACAGAAGAATGTTATGATGATTTGCATAGGCCAGCAGTATGCGTATGGCTTCAAGTCTAGCCACAGGAGCAAATGTTTCATCGAAGTCAATCCCTTCAACTTGAGTGTATCCTTGAGCAACGAGACGAGCTTTGTTTCTGACAACTTGACCATGCTCATCTTGCTTGTTGCGATATATCCATTTGGTGCCTATTATATTGTGCTTGCGAGGATCAGGACGCTTAACCAGTTCCCATACATTATTCAGCTCAAACTGTTGAAGCTCTTCTTGCATAGCTTGAATCCATTCAGGTTCCATGAAGGCTTCTTCAACTTTCTTGGGTTCTGTTATTGAGACGAATGCGAAGTGCCCACAGAAATTTGCTAGCTGTGTTGCCCTTGAACGAGTGAGTGGACCTGGTGCATTGATGCTATCCAATTATTCTCTCAATCTGCACTTCATTTGCAACACGAGGATGTACAGGACGAAGATTTTGCTCTTGCTGATCATTGTCATTGTTAGAGGGATTGTCTTCAGGCTGAGCATTGTCTTCAGGTTGATCAGGTGCGGAGATGATAAGTTCCTCTTCAGGTTGAGCTTCAGAAGGTATGATTTCTCCAGTTCCCATAAGTTTGATTGATTCACTGGATGGAACTTCATCTAGCACATTTGGCAGGTGCTCTCTTTGTGAGCCGTTAGTCTCATCGAACCGCACATCCACTGTTTCAACCACTTTATAATGAAAGAGATTGAAGACTCTGTAGGAGTGCGAATCCTTTCCATATCCAAGCATAAAACCCTCATGTGCTTTTGGTGCAAATTTTGAAGTGTGATGTGGATCCTTGATCCAGCACCTGGCGCCAAATACTCTGAAGTAACTGACATTTGGCTTCTTGCCAGTAAGGAGCTCATAAGATGTCTTGTTCAGAAGCTTGTGAAGATAAACACGATTGATTGTATGGCATGCAGTATCAATGGCTTCAGGCCAGAATTTTCTTGGAGTCTTGTATTCATCAAGCATCGTTCGGCGCCATCTCAATGAGTGTTCTGTTCTTGCGTTCGACGATGCCATTCTGCTGTGGCGTGTATGGAGCTGAGAATTCATGTGTGATCCCAAAGTATCAAGATATGTATCAAGGCCAGTGTTCTTAAATTCAGTGCCATTGTCACTTCTGATGTGCTTTATCTTGGCGCCATAGTTGTTCATTGCTCGATTGGCGAAGTGTCTGAAGACATCCTGCACTTCAGTATTGTAAAGGATTATATGCACCCAAGTATATCTTGAATAATCATCAACAATGACAAAGCCATAGAGACAAGCCGTAGTAGTAAGAGTTGAGTAATGAGTGGGACCGAAAAGATCCATGTGTAGCAGTTCGAAGGGTTGAGTCATTGTCATGATTGTCTTCGAGGGATGCTTGGCCCTCGTCATCTTTCCTGCTTCACAGGCACCGCATAAGTGATCCTTCTTGAACTTGATGCCCTCGATGCCTATGACATGCTTCTTCCTTGCAAGGGTGTGGAGGTTCCTCATGCCAGCATGCCCTAGCCTTCGATGCCAGAGCCAGCATTCAGAAGCTTTTGCTAGAAGACATACTGCAAGTTGTGGTCCTGCTGAGAAATCTACCACATACAAATCAGCTTTTCGATACCCTTCAAACACTAGAGACTTGTCAGATTCCATTAGTACAAGGCAACGATATTTTCCGAACATCACAATCATGTTTAAATCACAAAGAATTGAAACAGACATTAAGTTGAAACCAAGGGATTCAAGAAGCATGACTTTATCCATGTGTTGATCCTTTGAGATTGCAACTCTACCTAGACCCAATACCTTGCTTTTACCAGTGTCAGCAAATCTGATGTGACTTTTGTCTGATGGACGTAAAGTTGAGTCCATGAGAAGGTTTCGCTTGCCAGTCATGTGATTTGTACACCCACTATCAATAATCCATTCTGAAGCAGCTGGTGTCGCACCCTACCATGCAGTTAGGGGGATAGGCTTCATGAAGAGAATTGTGAAGCAAAAACATTTGACGAACCAGTGGATTATTAAAGCTTAGGCCGAGATTAGGACTGATAGGGCAAGTTGCAAGCGATTTAGAAACAAAGTACATAATAAGACCATTTGGGCATTTGATCTTGCGCCCTACAAGATGTTTAAGGTCCCCAGCAATAGCGTCAGACGATTTTGGTTTTCTGCTGGAGACCTTTCCCTGCAAAAGAGAGTTAAGCTTTCTTAGCCACCCACATCTTCAAGGGTGGCTTTGAAGCAATGAGTCTAAGTGCAGCATCTGAGAACTTTGGCTTTGGAGCCCTAGCAAAAAGTCTTGCAGGTGGACAATAGTACTCATAAGAATAAGCAGAATAGTTCTTGGTCTTATGAACATGGCGGTTTGATGAACCGCGCTCATATTCATAGGCCTGAGTATGGCTTCCCTGCAAAACATTTGCGTTAGTGCGACTCAGGTGAGTCCTCTATCTGTATGAAGCCTTTGGACCGTATGAAGCCTGTGGTCTGGGGTTTGTCTTCTTCACCTGTGGTGTCATGATGACATTCACAGGAAGATTCTCCAAACACCTTTTCGTAAATCCCAAATTTTCAATTTGGAATGTTATACATTAGATCATCAATGCATATCATATTTCTTTTGCATTCTGGTTGATCCTAGAAATTCTACGCAACTCAATGACCCACGGAGAGAGTTGGGGATTTCGTTATTTTCATATTTGAGTTCTCTCAAATTTTGAGAATAGGATCATTTGATTTTATTTATTTTATCATCAATTATTTCTATTACAAAAATATGAGAGAGGGAATAAAATGACTTTCCCAAAATAAAGAAATATTGAGGATTTAACAATAAAATCAAATAAGATTTTATTTCGGAGTTTTTCGGTGTTTTATTTGAATTTAGGAAAAAGTGCGTTTTTCAAAATTTGCACTTAGGTCCCAAATAAATGTTCACCTTGTGAGGCTTGATTTTAGAAGCCCGTGAAAATTTATTTCGGAATTTTTGGAGTCCGTTTAGTATTTCTTTTTCTTTTTCTTCCGAGCGGAATATAAAAAAAAACGCGCCGCGCGCCGACTAGGCCAAGGCCCAGCCGACGGCCCACCCCGCCGCCTGCCGTCTCCCTTCAGGAGACCGGAGCCGCGCCGCCGCCCGAGTCCGTCTCGGAGCCGCCCCGCCGTGCCCCCTCCCTCAAGGCAGCACACCCCCCCTCCTTAAATACCGAGCCGCCCTGCCGCCCTCACCTCACCCCACCTCGCCCCGAGTCGCCCGCCGAGCAGCGCCGCCGCCCGATGCCGCAGCCGCCCGCCGCCCGTGCCGCCGCCACCCGAGCCGCCTGTGCCACCGCCCTTCGCCGCGCCGCACCCCGCCACACCCCCGCCGCCCCAACGGAGCCCCGCCCCGCCCGCCGGAGTGCCTCGCTGGAGGTATAGCCACCGCCGTTCGCCATTCGTTTTTTTTAAAAACCGCCTCGGTTTATTCGAAACCCAAGACCGGTTTATTTTTTTCCCTGGTTTATTTAATTAGTGAACGTTCACCGATCCTTTCGTTTTAGCGAACGTGTTCACCGGTTAGTTTCTGTTAACGAACGTTCGTTCGATTAACTGTTTGTCAGTTTTCTTTTTCTCGGATTAAATCCGTGATTTATCTGATCGCGATTCCTGATTCGATTTTCGTTTTAGTTTAACTTTTCGCTCGTTTATCGGAATCAGGCGATTCAAGCGCCTAGGGATTCGTCTCGAAACCCTCTATCCGTTTAACCAACTTAAACAAGATTTTGCTACTGTAAAATTTGCCCTAGATCCAAATTACTAGAACGAAGTTGTTTTGTTTCGCCGTTTGACTTTCGTTGCTTCGTTCGATTTGATTCTTTTGCCAACCGGAGTTCTTAAGTTGAACCTTCTGGTTAGGTCTCTTATTTGAGTTTTACCTGTGCATTAGATGAGTGCTTATTGTATGCTCGTTTGCTTGTTTGCGATAGAGTACCCGGAGTGCGCCGCCTGTTACTTCGAATCGTTAGGTTTCGCGGATCATCAGCAAGGCAAGTAACACTTTGATCATACCTTTTCTCCTACCCAGTTTTATTGCATTAGATCAATCCTCACACATTGCATGATTAGGACCTAATTAAATTGTGGGATGGGAAGTAGTTGAGGTAGTACCTATTACCTGTTATTATCAAACCTTTGGGAGTTACTTCTACGTTTGCTTATTATGCCATGCTATGCTAGTAGACATGGATTGGGTGAGTGAAATCCATGACAGATGTGAGATTGTTAATTAATGGTTTATCTAAGGTGGAAACTTAAACACACATCTGGGTGGATTGAGGCACCTGGGTATTCCAGGACTTGCCTGTTTTCTTTTGGACCGCCACCCAGGCTCAAAGGGATCATGAGACTATTCATACTAGAAACTTCCGTGTGCAGCCACAAGCTATTATGGGCTCTAGCATAGTTGACTAAGTTGTGCGAACTCTTACAGTGGTAGACTAGCAGATGTAGGGGATGTAGGTGGTACGGTCTACCCGATCGTAAGGTGCTAGCGCTTCTGAAAGACTATGTCTCGGTCATCCGTCTTCTCAAACACCCTGTAGTGCGAGAAACCAAACGGAGGCGATCGAGTCTTGTGGGGAAAAGTGCGCAAACCTCTGCAGAGTGTAACAAACTAATCATGATTAGCCGTGTCCCCGGTTATGGACATCTTGAGTATCTAGTACCTGGATTATCATGTGAATCTCAACATGTTACTCTAAATTAATTTTGTTGGGTTATGTTTAATGATGATGCTTAATTGGGATTGAGAATGCTGTCAACCATTCTCAATGTTTAACAACTACCATGATAGTTAAATAATTATTCCTTTGAAGTAGGGAAAAATTGGCTTTACGCAAAAACTGTAACCATAGAGCTTTCCACCAGCCAAATATGCATATATATAGCTGTTTCATTCCATTACTCTCTATGTGTTACCTTGCCAGCATATTCCATGTGCTGACCCGTTTCGGGCTGCAACGTTAATGTTGCAGACTTTTCAGATGATGATTAAGGAGTTTTTAGGTCGTGGTTCTATACTCAGTGATGCCGTTGGAGTTGATGGACTCACTTATCTTCCAAGCCTTCCGCTGTTATCGTTATTAGATGGCCTTAAGCCATATTTATTGTAATAAGTTCTCTTTGAGACACTCGATGTAATAAGTGTGTGATTGCTACTCTACTATAAATCCTCCGAGTACTGTGTGGTGTCAGCATTACTGATCCAGGGATGACACCGGAGCACAGAGATCAGACTGTTTGAGGTCTGGTCGCTACAGAGATGGTATCAGAGCACACGCTGACTGTAGGACACGACCACTAAGCTAAAGACCTAGATCACTATCACTCTCTTCTCTTCTGACTTCTCATCTTTTCTACTCTTTAGGATGGCGGATGCAAGGAACAAGTTCACACAACCGGATGAAGATACACCCTTTGGACGACACTTGAAGGAAGTCACTAGATACCTGAACATAGGAGTACCAAGCTTCACGGGAACCTACAACGCCACTTTACCTGAAGAAGAGCGCTGGATGATTCAAGTTCAAGTTCCAGGAAGGACGTTCATGCCAGTCACTGAGCCCATAGAGTTTTCTTTTGATGCACCAACTTGGAGTCTAGGAAAGAGCATGGCAGCTCACATCGCCATGGGACGCATTGGAGAAGTCTACCGCAAGGATCTCAAGGATACTATCTACCAGATTTGTGGGTGCCGAGATGAGCATTGGGAGATGATCAGCACCAGGAAGGATAGGTCAATCGCAACTTTTATCCAGGAGTTAAATCAGCACATTCGACGACAGGAGAACCAGATGTGCGTCGACATGATAGATCTGAAGAAGGCTAAGACAAGAATCAAGGAACTGGAGGAAGAACTAAAGGCTACACGTGAAGATTATGAAGAGGAAATTGAAGTATTGGTGGAGAAGAATGACGAACTGATCAAGAAGATTGGAATATTTATGGGAGGCCCTATGCCAGTAGATGAAGACGAAGAACCCCAGGAGATTAGCCCAGAAGACTACATCATCACCGACGGCACCGACTCGGAACCAGATAGTAGCGATGATGACTATGTTGATGAAGCTGGAGCAGATATCATGGAGTCTGCAACCGAAGAATATTTCTAGTAGACCACCCCATTAGTAGTAGTAGTCCACCATGTAAATATAGTAGTCCGAGCACTTTTGCGATAGTTAGATCGATTGTATGCCTTTGTTTGATTGATTGAAGTGAATTGTTTGCTTTTTGCCTCATGTGCATATGGGTAGTGTTTTCTCTTTAGACCCCCTCTATTCTTATATCTCATCTTTTCTAAACCCTCAGATGCCTCCGAGACGTGACCCCGGATTTGCCTTTCCACCGGAGCTCACCCAGTTGATCCAGCAGCAGAACACATTGATGCAGTTGCTAGTCCAGAATCAGAATCAAGGGAACAACAACAACCCACCACCACCACCACCACCTGTTGACCACTTAGCCCGTTTTCTTAGGCTGAATCCGCCGGTGTTTTCCAGTAGCACCGAGCCGATAGTAGCAGATGATTGGCTCCGCAAGACAGCTAGGGAGTTGACCACAGCAGGATGCACAGATGCGAGAAGGTGAAGTTTGCCGCACATCAGCTAGAAGGACCCGCAGCATCATGGTGGGAGAATTTCACAGCCACTTTCCCAGTCGACACTGTCACATGGGACCAGTTTCAGCAGGCTTTTCGTACTGCCCATGTTTCAGCAGGAGCTATGGCCATGAAGAAGCGTGAGTTTCGCAACTTGCGCCAAGGAGGACGGACAGTTGGCCAGTATGTGGAGGAATTTAGTAAGCTAGCACGTTATGCCCCAGATGACGTCGCTACGGATGCAGCTAAGCAGGAGAAGTTTCTGGAAGGACTGAATGATGAGTTGAGCATGCAGTTGATGGTAGCAACCTTCAACAACTACCAGGAGTTGGTAGATCGTGCTCTTATGATTGAAGGGAAGCAAAGCAGATTGAGAACCGCAAGAGGAAGTATGGACAAGGAAAGTACAATTCAGGAGCTCAGCAGAAGCCACGTTTTACCCCTAGACCGGGAGGACATTTTCAGCATACCCATGGAGGAGGTAGCTCGCACAATCACAATGGCACCAAGAATGGTAATGGCAATGGAGGAAGCAACGGCCAGAACCGCACCAACCCATCAACCCCAGCCAAGAAGGACCTAAGCCAAGTCACTTGCTTTAAGTGTCAGAAGACCGGACATTATGCCAATGAATGTCCTGAAGGCCAAAATGGCAATGGAAGTTCTGGGAAGAAGCCGAACCCTTTCAACAGGGGACAGGTGAACCACGTTAGCGTGGAGGAGGTTGAAGCTCAGCCTGATGCAGTAATAGGTAAGTTTTTGGTTAAGTCATTTACTGCACTCGTTCTTTTTGATACTGGTGCATCGCATTCATACATCTCAAGGGGATTTGTGGATAAGTATAACCTATACCAACCCAAGCCCTTAGGTCACCCATGTTAGTAACCTCGCCTGAAGCAGAGTATGTGGCTAGTCTATGGTGTGATCGGTTACCATTAAGGATTGGTAACTATGTTTTTCCCTCAGACCTAATAGTATTGGAATCCCAAGGATTGGATGTGATATTAGGCATGGATTGGTTATCAAAGTATGAAGGGAATATTGAATGTGCTAGTAAGTCAATTTTGCTTACCACCCCAGAAGGGAGAAGGATCAAGTATGTATCCCGGCATGTGCCAAAGAGGACTCAAGTAAATTGCTTAACAGGAGTTGTGCAGGAGGAAGTACCAGTGGTAAGGGATTTTCCTGAAGTATTTCTAGAAGAGTTGCCAGGCATGCCACCGGATAGAGATATTGAGTTTTTGATTGAGCTATTGCCAGGCACAGGGCCAATTGAAGGAAATATGCCCTAGAGGCAATAATAAAGTTATTATTTATTTCCTTATAATCATGATAAATGTTTATTATTCATGCTAGAATTGTATTAACCGGAAACATAATACATGTGTGAATACATAGACAAACAAAGTGTCACTAGTATGCCTCTACTTGACTAGCTCATTAATCAAAGATGGTTATGTTTCCTGACCATGAACAATGAGTTGTTATTTGATTAACGAGGTCACATCATTAGTTGAATGATCTGATTGACATGACCCATTCCATTAGCTTAGCACCCGATCGTTTAGTATGTTGCTATTGCTTTCTTCATGACTTATACATGTTCCTATAACTATGAGATTATGCAACTCCCGTTTGCCGGAGGAACACTTTGGGTGCTACCAAACGTCACAACGTAACTGGGTGATTATAAAGGAGCATTACAGGTGTCTCCAAAGGTAGATGTTGGGTTGGCGTATTTCGAGATTAGGATTTGTCACTCCGATTGTCGGAGAGGTATCTCTGGGCCCTCTCGGTAATGCACATCACTTAAGCCTTGCAAGCATTGCAACTAATGAGTTAGTTGCGGGATGATGTATTACGGAACGAGTAAAGAGACTTGCTGGTAACGAGATTGAACTAGGTATTGAGATACCGATGATCGAATCTCGGGCAAGTAACATACCGATGACAAAGGGAACAACGTATGTTGTTATGCGGTCTGACCGATAAAGATCTTCGTAGAATATGTAGGAGCCAATATGGGCATCCAGGTCCCGCTATTGGTTATTGACGGAGACGTGTCTCGGTCATGTCTACATTTTCTCGAACCCGTAGGGTCCGCACGCTTAATTTCGATGACAGTTATATTATGAGTTTATGCATTTTGATGTACCGAAAGGTTGTTCGGAGTCCGGATGTGATCACGGACATGACGAGGAGTCTCGAAATGGTCGAGACATAAAGATTGATATATTGGAAGCCTATGTTTGGATATCGGAAGTGTTCCGGGTGAAATCGGGATTTTACCGGAGTACCGGGAGGTTACCGGAACCCCCGGGAGCCATATGGGCCTAGATGGGCTTTAGTGGAAAGGAGAAAGGGGCATCCCAAGGTGGCTGCGCACCTCCCCCCTCCCCTAGTCCTATTAGGACTAGGAGAGGTGGCCGGCCCCCCTCTCTCTCTTTCCCCCTCGGGGAATCCTAGTCCAACTAGGATTGGGGGGGGAGTCCTACTCCCGGAAGGAGTAGGACTCCTCCTGCGCCCTCCTCCTGGCCGGCGCCCCCTCCCCCTTGGCTCCTTTATATACTGAGGCAGAGGCACCCCAGAAAGACACAAGTTGATCCACGTGATCTATTCCTTAGCCGTGTGCGGTGCCCCCAGCCACCATAGTCCTCGATAATACTGTAGCGGAGTTTAGGTGAAGCCCTGCTGCTGTAGTACATCAAGATCGTCACCACGCCGTCGTGCTGACAAAACTCTTCCCCGACACTTTGCTGGATCGGAGTCCGGGGATCGTCATCGAGCTGAACGTGTGCTCGAACTCGGAGGTGCCGTAGTTTCGGTGCTTGATCGGTTGGATCGTGAAGACGTACGACTACTTCCTCTACGTCGTGTCATCGCTTCCGCAGTCGGTCTGCGTTGGGTACGTAGACAACACTCTCCCCTCTCGTTGCTATGCATCACATGATCTTGCGTGTGCGTAGGAATTTTTTTGAAATTACTACGAAACCCAACAGTGGCACACAAGTGAGTTGATGTTATATGCACGAGTAACACAAGTGAGTTGTGGGCGATATAAGTCATACTGCCTACCAGCATGTCATACTTTGGTTCGGCGGCATTGTTGGACGAGACGACCCGGACCAACATTACGCGTACGCTTACGCGAGACCGGTTCCCCCGACGTGGTTGAGGTGGCTTGCGGGCGACTTTTCTCCAACTTTAATTGAACCAAGTATGGCTACGCCCGGTCCTTGCGAAGGTTAAAACGGAGTCTATTTGACAAACTATCGTTGTGGTTTTGATGCGTAGGTGAGATTGGTTCTTGCTTAAGCCCGTAGCAGCCACGTAAAACTTGCAACAACAAAGTAGAGGACGTCTAACTTGTTTTTGCAGGGCATGTTGTGATGTGATATGGTCAAGACATGATGCTGAATTTTATTGTATGAGATGATCATGTTTTGTAACCGAGTTATCGGCAACTGGCAGGAGCCTTATGGTTGTCGTTTTATTGTATGCAATGAAATCGCGATGTAATGCTTTACTTTATTACTAAGCGGTAGTGATAGTCGTGGAAGCACAGCTTGGCGAGACGACAACGATGCTACGATGGAGATCAAGGTGTCACGCCGGTGACGATGGTGATCACGACGGTGCTTCGGAGATGGAGATCACAAGCACAAGATGATGATGGCCATATCATATCACTTATATTGATTGCATGTGATGTTTATCTTTTATGCATCTTATCTTGCTTTGATTGACGGTAGCATTATAAGATGATCTCTCACTAAATTATCAAGAAGTGTTCTCCCTGAGTATGCACCGTTGCGAAAGTTCTTCGTGCTGAGACACCACGTGATGATCGGGTGTGATAGGCTTCTACGTTCAAATACAACGGGTGCAAAACAGTTGCACACGCGGAATACTCAGGTTATACTTGACGAGCCAAGCATATACAGATATGGCCTCGGAACACGGAGACCGAAAGGTCGAGCGTGAATCATATAGTAGATATGATCAACATAACGATGTTCACCATTGAAAACTACTCCATCTCACGTGATGATCGGTTATGGTTTAGTTGATTTGGATCACGTAATCACTTAGAGGATTAGAGGGATGTCTATCTAAGTGGGAGTTCTTTAATTAATTTGATTAACTGAACTTAAATTTATCATGAAACTTAGTACCTGATTAGTATCTTGCTTGTTTATGTTTGATTGTAGATAGATGGCTCGTGCTGTTGTTCCGTTGAATTTTAATGCGTTCCTTGAGAAAGCAAAGTTGAAAGATGATGGTAGCAATTACACGGACTGGGTCCGTAACTTGAGGATTATCCTCATTGCTGCACAGAAGAATTACGTCCTGGAAGCACCGCTGGGTGCCAGGCCTGCTGCAGGAGCAACGCCGGATGTTATGAACGTCTGGCAGAGCAAAGCTGATGACTACTCGATAGTTCAGTGTGCCATGCTTTACGGCTTAGAATCGGGACTTCAACGACGTTTTGAACGTCATGGAGCATATGAGATGTTCCAAGAGTTGAAGTTAATATTTCAAGCAAATGCCCGGATTGAGAGATATGAAGTCTCCAATAAGTTCTATAGCTGCAAGATGGAGGAGAACAGTTCTGTCAGTGAGCATATACTCAAAATGTCTGGGTATAATAATCACTTGATTCAATTGGGAGTTAATCTTCCAGATGATTGCGTCATTGACAGAATTCTCCAATCACTGCCACCAAGCTACAAGAGCTTCGTGATGAACTATAATATGCAAGGGATGAACAAGACTATTCCCGAGCTCTTCGCAATGCTGAAAGCTGCGGAGGTAGAAATCAAGAAGGAGCATCAAGTGTTGATGGTCAACAAGACCACTAGTTTCAAGAAAAAGGGCAAAGGGAAGAAGAAGGGGAACTTCAAAAAGAACGGCAAGCAAGTTGCTACTCAAGAGAAGAAACCCAAACCTGGACCTAAGCCTGAAACTGAGTGCTTCTATTGCAAGCAGACTGGTCACTGGAAGCGGAACTGCCCCAAGTATTTGGCGGATAAGAAGGATGGCAAGGTGAACAAAGGTATATGTGATATACATGTTATTGATGTGTACCTTACTAATGCTCGCAGTAGCACCTGGGTATTTGATACTGGTTCTGTTGCTAATATTTGCAACTCGAAACAGGGACTACGGATCAAGCGAAGATTGGTTAAGGACGAGGTGACGATGCGCGTGGGAAACGGTTCCAAAGTCGATGTGATCGCAGTCGGCACGCTACCTCTACATCTACCTTCGGGATTAGTATTAGACCTAAATAATTGTTATTTGGTGCCAGCGTTAAGCATGAACATTATATCTGGATCTTGTTTGATGCGAGACGGTTATTCATTTAAATCAGAGAATAATGGTTGTTCTATTTATATGAGTAATATCTTTTATGGTCATGCACCCTTGAAGAGTGGTCTATTCTTGTTGAATCTCGATAGTAGTAACACACATATTCATAATGTTGAAGCCAAAAGATGCAGAGTTGATAATGAGAGTGCAACTTATTTGTGGCACTGCCGTTTAGGTCATATCGGTGTAAAGCGCATGAAGAAACTCCATTCTGATGGACTTTTGGAACCACTTGATTATGAATCACTTGGTACTTGCGAACCGTGCCTCATGGGCAAGATGACCAAAACACCGTTCTCCGGTACTATGGAGAGAGCAACAGATTTGTTGGAAATCATACATACAGATGTATGTGGTCCGATGAATATTGAGGCTCGTGGCGGATATCGTTATTTTCTCACCTTCACAGATGACTTAAGCAGATATGGGTATATCTACTTAATGAAACATAAGTCTGAAACATTTGAAAAGTTCAAAGAATTTCAGAGTGAAGTTGAAAATCATCGTAACAAGAAAATAAAGTTTCTATG